>NC_045437.1:175238382-175441515 GCF_002776525.5 Piliocolobus tephrosceles
GAGCAAGACTCTGTCTCAAAAAAAAAAAAAAAAAAAAAGAGAGAGAGAAGTCAGATCTCCTACTGTTTCTTGTTTTCACCACGTAGATATATGTTTTCTGGGGATGGGGCTTACTCTTTTGGATTCTTCCTGCTCTATCCCCAATGAAACCTGTAGTTCTTCAGATTTTTCCTCCTGCAACCAAATGAGGCCTTTGCTATGAGGTCGTACTGCTTCCAGATACAGACTAATCCTGAAAAGTAAACAAAGCAGCTTCTCTAGGCTTGGGAGACAGTAAGCGTTCTCTAGTTTGACCTCAAGAGAACTGATAGATTGAGTACTGATTGCCTGGGGTATATATACTAAGTTGTTCCTGGGCAAAGTCGGGGGCGGAGGGAGTGGACTGTGTTCTTACTTCCCTTCTCACTTTTGTGTAGCAGCAGCTACACTGGGCAATGGATGAGTGTGTGTTAACGGAGACGGAGGATTCTGGGAGTGGAGGCAGTGTTCATAAAGCATGGAGAGAGGCCACAGTCATCTTCATGTATGTGCACAGAATTCTCCAGACTCCTCATTGAGTGAATTGAGTTAAATCTTACTATTAAAATAGCACTTCATCCTCAGGCTTGGACAAGAAACATTCTGGAGAATCCAGACTCAACAAAAAGCCGGACCTTTTGGTGTAGTCATAGCCATCCAAAAAAAATCACGTAAAACGTGTGTATTAGGAAAGGCTGAAAATGAAGCTCACCGTCTCCAGTCATTCTCCTTCAGAACCAGATAGTTATCTCAGAACATGATGCAGGAGTAAATAAGCCCTTCCGCTGAGGCTCCATGAGACCTGGCCATCACGTTCCTATGCACTTATCACATTGTATGATTATACTTTCTTCTCCAGCCTGAGCCCCCTGAAGGAAAGGGCTGTTTCTTATTCATCTTTATAATCTTGGGCTTTTACATGGAACAAGTGCTAGAATTTGCATTCTCTAAGCACTTGAGGAATTAATGACAAGGAGTGCTCTTAAAAGCCCCACAAGGAATTTCAAGACCACCTGTGCTGTTAACAGCTCTGTGACTTCCTGTGGGAGAGGGTCCTTCAGACTGTATTTGGAAATGGGGTTACTCATCCCTGGTGACTCATACTGAGCTGCAACAAGTCATGTTTAAGTGCCCCTACTGTTCTGAAAAATCTGCAAGGTTTTGCCCCGGCCACTTAGAGTCTACATTGCTATCCAAAGCAATGTTCATTTGCATGCCTGGGGAAAAATGAGTCTGTAGAAGTTTTGTAACTGGTCTAACTAACTTGTTGGTAATGAAACTCAGGAATTATATGGTACGAGTAATAATTACTTGGTGCTGCTTGTATCTAGGGGTAATGTGACTGGCAACCATGGATGAATTAATGGTCCTCATCCATCTGCTTAAAATTTGTGTGATTTTATTCTTAGTCTCCCTCAATGGGATACATACACCATGAGAGGAGAAACTATGTCACTTATTGTTCATCTTTGTTTCACAGTGCCTCACACAATGCCTGCAGATAGTGGTCACAGAATAATATTGGCTGGCAGAGAAAATCAAGAAAGGAAGAAAGGACATATGATAGCTACTTTGACTGATGTCTTTGTTTCCGTTCATCCACTGCCTCTTTTGCAAATCCCAGTCACTTGATGTCCCCTTGTGTCACAGAATTCCACAGGGACTTACTGGTGTTTAACGAGAATTTTTCTTCTATTATTCTCTGTCCATAAGATATGCATATCACTTAAGTAATCTCTTTCATCCCTTTCAATCGGACAAAATATAGTTGAATAAGAGTCTTTCTTCTTAACTAAAAAATGAGAAGGAAACCATGACTTTCCAACAAAGAGAATTAATTTGGTCATTCTAGGTAAATAGATCTGTAGTTTTGGAGACTAGAGGCTCTGAGTTAAGGTGTTACGGCTGCCTAATATGTTATGCGATAGGGATCGTCTTCGTGATATATCAGGAAAATTCTCCATTGTGCAGGGCGCTTCTATGGCACATTATAGGACATTTAAAATCACTGGTTCATTAAATGCCAGTAGTGCCTCTCAGTCATCATGACCGTTAAAGAACTTTTCTCGTGTATTTCCAATTGCCTGTTAGTGGGAGAAGCATGGTAGTGTGCAGGGTTGAGAACAACTAGGGGGAATAGAATACACAGGACATGATGTTTTTGCTTCCTCTGTATAAATTACATCTTTAGTGTTACCTTTTGAAAACTGTTCTCATCCCTAATCTATGACTCACTTGCATTTACTCAAAGCCATAATATAGGGCAGGAAGTTCTCTCACTGGATTTAAATACTAGATATCTGTTTCCTCTCAGTAAACAAGCCTCCTAATCTTCTGACTTAGTGCTTGCAAGTATTAACCATTTACTGATAGAGATTTATGATAGCATATTTGTCCTACTTGGCTTTCTGGTTACAACCTAACTCCAACTTCTATTAAATTAGTCTAAGTGGAAAGATTGAATAGTGGAAATCTGTGAAAGTGATTTTACTTGCAGTGTTGAATTCTTTAACCTGAGCAAAATGCTGCCCTCAACTCCTAGACGTTCAAGGAGGAAAATGTGTATGCTGATGAGGTTGGCTGGGGGAAGAAAGAGAAAGGAGTAATAGAGAGCATAGATAGATGAAGATTAATCATTATCTCTGGCATTTATCATTATCTGTCATTAATAATTATCTCTGACATTAAGCAAATATCTAAAAGAGAAATAGAGATATTTTCAGAGCTGGCTCTTGGATTCTGTAGTGGTATATCATTCTGGCTTTTGCAGCAAGGCCAGCTGCTCTTGTGGTTATGGTAAGAGTGGTCAGAACCCCACCTCCTGAGGTGCTCTGGGGTGCCGTAAGTATGTCCAGGCTTCAGGCAGCTTGACTTTGTAACATACCCTTTGGTTTCAGAAAATGAGACAAGAAACAGTGCTTCTTAGAGATGGAGATCTGTTTTTGGAGAAGTTTCTCATTACTGCCTGATTAACTGTATATTTTGGGTCACTTTGAATAAACATTAGAAAAATAGTTTCCATATGTTGTTTTCGAAGGAAATATATTATTTAAATCCTACTTCTTGTTTTATAAATGCAAGGAACACACAATAAAAATTCTAACAATACCAGTAGTATTCAATAAACAATAACTAACTCTGGACTCAATATTTCCCTTCCAAGAAGCCAGTACTACAAAGCAGTTTCTTATTCTTTTAGCGGGTTCTCTGCATTCATAAGCGTTTGTGTAAACAATGGTCCCTGGAAAGCATCACAGTGTAATGATAAAGAGTAAAAGGCTCTGAATTCCAGCTCTCAGATTGCCTGAGTTCAAGTCCTGGCTTTACCGCATTTCTGCTGTAGGACCATATACAACTCAGTCTGTCTTCCTGGCCCCAGTTTCCCTATCTCTAAAATGGGAGTAAGAGCACCTGAATCACAGAATGTGTGATAAACTGATAGGTTATGTTTTGAGAACTTTTTACATAACTTATAGGAAGTGTAATGGGTGGGTAAAGCTTAATTTGAAAATTCCCCTTTTAACTCTCTTTATGCACCTGCTGGCTTTTATGCCTTTTCATCCTGGTCTTAATGATCGTAATGACACAGTGTTGGCTTGAAGCGTTTTTAAATCCCAAGTTTTGGAGGATGTACTCAGAATATATCATTTGGCCCTTCTCTCACTCCTCCTATAGTGCCCTTTCTTTTTCCTCCACCCCAACAAACACCCTTCAGGGCATTGTGAAATTGGAGGGTCATGCCTTGTTTCTGTGTCCCTCTCTTGGAATGCGCCCATCTCCAGACATACACAGAAGACTATGGGACGCACATCTGCCTTTCTGGCCTTCAGGAATATACCAAGCCACAGGCCCCCAACCCTGCCTGATTGTGCCTCATTGTCCAAAATCCCTGACTTTGCTTTTCACCCTGGGCCAGGAAGCTAATCGATGATGACAACCCCATGTGTTCCCATATCTTGGGATCTTTGCATTCTGTCCTTAAATCCCAGAAAAGTCAGGATCATAAGTGAATAAAAAGAGTGGTGGAATTTCAGGCATCATGTCATGGCAGCTGTGAAGATTATTTTTGGACAGGGTCTCCTTTTAGCATCCCACAAAGTGTACTACGTAGGCAGCTGCCTAGCCCACTCATCTCTCTCTCATGCTTCAAATGGTGACAGCGGAAAAAAAGATGAGCTGGCTCCTTTAAGAGAAGGTGATAACACTGTTAAATACATATTTAGGTTTTCTTCTCTGAAGATGGTAAATCCAGCCTCAGAGGTCATTTGGACTGTTGGTAAGGAGGACGCTTGCTTACTCCCTGTGAAGAGTATTAGTGAGGAATTAAAACATGAACAGAACTAAAAGTTTAATTTATAATTTATTGAGTAGCCAGGGAGCCCAACTTTTCCATAATGGAACTTAATATTAATCCAGGATAAATTATAGCAATTACCTCCTAAAAAAAATGAGTTTAGAATGATTTAGGTGCTCATTTTGCTTGTTTCAACTGGACCCACGAGAGGTTTGTAATGATTTTCCTTCATCTGTGTAAAGGATCACATTGGTCTAGATAAAAAGGGTCAAGTTTTGAATGTGCCTCTTTGACAGGAGTGGTGTTGAGTTTTGACTGTTTCCCATCCACCAAAGCTGTAGAATGTGAGGCATTGAGTGTTGTAGTGGTTGGTCTCCAAATACAGCTACCCATAACCCTCCTGCATTAGGTGCATGCTGCTTCTCCCATGAAAAGTGAAATCTGGGCTGGCCTGGTAACTTGTCTTGACCAGTGGAATACATCACAGGTGATATTCTGAGATTTCTGAGCAGAGGCCTTACAACAGCTAGAAGCTCCCACTTACGTTGTGTTGGTGCCCAGTTGCAATTCTGTGATGAATTCCAGACTAGACTGTAGAATGATGAGAGGCCATGTGATATGGTTAATGGTAAGTTGTTAATGAATATTATATGGATAATGATAAGTGGTTACCTTAAGTGTTCCAGTCCCAGTTGAGCCCCAGTTGAATACATCCACACGAATGACTTCTGCTACACAACATGAAGCAGAAGAATCACAGAACTGAGTCCAACAACCCTAAGACCATGGGCAATACGAAATCATTGTTGTACACCTTTAAGTGCTGGGTTGATTTTTAATACGGTAATGTCTAACTTCAGCAGGTCTTGCTTTTCCCTGAATCCATGCAGTTTTCACTTCGCTTGTGGTTAGTTCCAGGGACATCAGGCCCAGGGGCTGGAAGGGCCCAGCTGAAAGATAACTTGAAAAGGTAGTGAAAAGGTAGGCCAGTGAACCTTCAGGAAGGGCTGCCACTGAGATAACCTTCAAGCAAGATAGAGTGGGGTCTTTCTAGTCCGCCTGAGTGATGCAAAAAGGGATTTGTTTTCCTGCATGTGTGGGATTCAGACAACAAATGGTTTGACTATAATCAGTGCAGTCTGTTTCAGCTAGATATAATAGTGCTGCAGCCTACTAATTTCTGGTATGTTCTGGTAACTCATTTATAAATATAGTAATTCATATATGTTGGCAATAAATTGAACTATTCAGGTGTGCCTGTAGAAGAGACACTTCTTTTTTCTTTTCCAGTTTTCCCTGTCATTAGGATTTGAATAGGAAATGAGAGTCAAGTCATCTTTACATACTTCTGATCTCTTTGTGCCCATAAAGTTACAGTACAGAGTTTTTCCAAATACGCCCCTCTGAATGTGAGTTCTGTGATGGATGCAGGATGCTAATAGCTGTTAAATGGACAAGAAAGATTTATAGGCACTCATGTTTCAGAAAATACTATGTTTATGAAAATGTTAATCAGAGGCGTTCTGTGAATTTTTTTTTTTTTTTGGCTTGAGATTTTTAAGGCTTTGATATATTAATATGCCTTGTGAATCTCCAGGAGAGGGTTGTTATTTTACTTTTAAAAATTATGTTTGACTATTTCAAATTCTCACCTTCTCTAAAAGAGAAAAAAGTATCTCCAGCAACTAGAATTTCACAGGAGATTCTTCAGGCACTACCCATTTGTAGCAAGAGAATGTTGATGGAGTGTTAAGACACTGTTGGAAACTCAAAAATCTGCGTGAAGGAAGTGCAGATGTTATGATCAACTATCTCTTGAACTAAGACAACAGTATAATTGACATCTTGCCAGAATATCAGAGGAACACCTTTTATGGAAATCAGTTCTTTTTTCCATATGGAGAGGGGGAGAGTAAAGGATCCTTAAACACATGATTATTCCTCATTCTCTGTTTTGAATATCCTGCTGTATAACAAAATGTCAAGAAAATGTCTTCAGAGTTTGTCTTCCCAACTAGAATATTTGAGTGTAACTTGACAATGGTGATCACACTGACCTCAGGCCCCAAATTCTCCTTTCAGAAGTCTTTCCAGTGCAAGAGGAAGATAAATTTCCAGCGGTCTCCATTTTCATCCCAATGCTCACTGAGTGCAGGTTCCTTTTACCTTGAAATGTTTTACAGTGACCAAACCCTTATGACTTGCTTGGTGGGTCAGAGGTTATTCCCCAGCTGGTTGATTGTGGCTGTTGCCTCATTTCTGACCCTCAGCTGAAACCTGATACTGAATTCTGTTTTGAGACTCTGGGCTCTGGCCCAAACTAATAGCAATCTCATTACATTCCCCGATTTCATCAGGATGGGATATTGGGGCTGCTAGGGAAGACTGATTATACCCAGTTACAGGCTATAGCACCTGGCAGAAGAGTGTATTCATGCTAACTGAAAGCTGGCATTAACCTTTTCAGCAAGAGGTACTTCTTGAGGACAGTTAAACTTGATGAAATGCTAACGCTGCATTATCCAAGGACATTTCCCAGTACAAAGTGGGATTGATCTGACAGTTTGGGATGCATGAACCTTCCTCTTTTTTTCAGAATTATAAGGCATGGGTTCAGACTCATTATCCTAACTTGAGGCTGTAAGATGTGAACATCGTTAGGGTTTCAAGGAAGCAGAATCTGACTCTTCTAGCCACTCTCCTCTTAGAGGTCTCTCTGATGAGCACATAAGCAAAATTTCTAAACTAGTAGCAAAGAATTGCCCCAGCTAGGTGGGGTGGCTCATGCCTGTAATCCCAGCACTTTGGGAAAACAAGGTGGGTGGATCACCTGAGGTCAGGAGTTCAAGACCAGTCTGGCCAACAAGGTGAAACCCCATGTCTACTAAAAATACAAAAATTAGCTGGGTATGGTGGGGGGGTGCCTGTAATCGCAGCTACTCAGGAGGCTGAGGCAGGAGAACCGCTTGAACCCAGGAGGCAGAGGTTGCAGTGAGCCGAGATCGCACCACTGCACTCCAGCCTGGGCAACAAGAGTGAAACTGTTTCCAAAAAAAAAAAAAAAAAAAAGAAAAAGAAAAAGAAAAGAATGGCCCTGTAACTCAAATGCAAGGATGTTTGGTAAAACTGATTGGGAGACAAGGCTAAGGACTGAGGCTGAATTGGAACATCCTGTTTCCTTCTCCTCTGAATTGAAGTAAACCAGGTCTGCAATGTTGGTCTAAAGTGAATTATTTCTCCAACTACATTGACCATGACCCCGTTTCTTAAAGGAGGATGGGAGATGAAGTAACCAAATTAGTGACCATGCCCACCAGTGAAATGTGAAAAATCAGATTAGTGACTCCTCTTCCCTTTGTAAAGATTGAATAAGAGAAGAAGAATGAGTACCTCATAATTCCTACTTTGTGAAGAGAGGAAGCTTGAGCTGAAAGTCAGTAGAAGTATGAGCTGAGGGAAAATAAAAATCTCATTTTTAACACAAATACATTTTTAATGGGTACAAAAATACAGTTAAATAGAAGAAATAAGATCTGGTGTTCCTTAGCACGATAGGGGGACTATAGTTAACAGTAACTTACTGTGTATTTCAAAATAACTAAAAGAGTGGAATTGGAATGGTTTTAATACAAAAAAGATAAATGCTTGTGGTGATATATATCCCAGTTACTCAGATTTGATTTTTACATATTGCATGCTTGTATCAAAATATCATATGCACCCCATAAATTTGTACAACTAATATGTATCTATAATAACTAAAAACATAAAAATTTAAAAAATTCCTTCAAACTGGATGAGGTATAAAAGTTACTTGCAAATGCTTTTGCCATGTGAGGTAAAACTAACACAAAGTTTAGCAATTTTATTGCAATTTGTTCCAAAGCATGCAGTCTGACAAATCTATAGGGCTGCTTTGAGCTAGGAAAGATTTCCTTAGTCATGACTCATCATCACTTCTATTCAAAAAGTTGACCCTTCTTGACCCCATCCTGATAAACAGCATGAGTTAGTTAACAAGTCTGGTTAACTTGTCTTTGGAGGAGTGCATATCATCTAGTGATCTGCTTGTGAATGGCACATTATTCATTTTAACCAAAAGATAGCATTTCAGACATATCAAAACTGAAAAGAGAAGCCAAGAAGTGCAAAAGCTCAAATACCTTGTCACCTCATATTGTGTTATGAAGATAACTAATGGCCTGTTGAGAAGTTGTAGAGGAGGTGGAAGAAATGAAACCAATATATAATGACTCATGGGTGTGTGGGGAAAAGAATACAATTTGACAAAGATAGATTGGATAGTATTTTCAAGGCTTTTAATGGTAGGTGAGCCAATGATAGGTATTTTCTCTTAATGCCTCTTGCCCATGTAATATTTTCAACCTTTCTAAGCATGGAAACCACACAGAACTCCAGAGAGAGGTATTACCTTGTTCATTTTGCAGAAAGGAGACTCCAAGAGGTTAAAATGACTTGCTCATGATTGATCAGCCCAGCAACTCAAAATTCTAATGTAGAGCTTCTGACTTTTAAGCCCATTGCTTTTTCCACTAGATCAGACCTACTTTGGTCTTTCTATATGGTTGATTTGTTACCATGTGCCCTTGTATTCATCCCTGATGCCCTTGCTGCTGTTCCCCCTTTTAACTGAGCTCAGAACGAGGAGAGAATTGAAGTCATTTGAGGTCAGAAACCAGTTTATAGTGAGCCTGTCACAGACTGGATGCAGAACCTCAGGTTAATTTGCATACATATGAAAGCTGTCGAGTTGGTTCTGTCTTGACCACAAGAATGACACAGGGGTCTTGTACTCTCAACAGTGGCATACATATGGGGTGGTGAACTGTTTTTAGCTAGTTTATTTCTAATACATACAAGGAAGCCATTTTTGAAATGGAGGTAAGCAGAAGGCTAACTGAAACACAGTGAAAAGTTCAGTTTCTAGTAGTTTCTTATAAATTTGTGCTTAAAAGGTAAAAGGAAATGTGCAGGTATGTGTGGTTGTAGGTTTGTCACACAGAAGTCCTCCCAAGGGTAAAGTTAACAATTTTATCTTTTTTCACTGATCCCGAATCAATTTTGTTTGGAACACACCCACTTGTCATTTGTTTCTCAAGGAACATCAGACTTTGACAGACACAGTGGGCAGAATATTCTTTCTGAAGCTTCACTTTCAAATCTTGTAATGTTAAAGGAAAGTGAAAATGAGCTTTCCTCTATTTGCATGAATTTTTCCAATGAAATAGGAGCACTTACTGCAAATACAATATTTTGGTGTTGAGCACAATGAGAAGCCTACTTGAGAAAGCAAAGTTTTATAGCATTTTGCAACAGGTTTTAATAATTTTGTGGGTTGTACTGTCCTCTTGGTGGATCACATCCCAGCTCCAGATAACTCATGTTGGTTTTCTAAAGGTATGAAACATAGAAAAAGAAATGTACAGAGAAAAACAGTGAACTCAGTACCCATTACCTACCTCTATCAAATTCTACAATTTTGCCATATTTGTTTCAGTATTATTTAAAATACAAGAAACATTACAGATACAGGGAAATTTCTCTGTTACCCCTCACCCATTATGGTCTCCACTTTCCTTTTCCTCCACTTCTCAGTATCCAGAATTTGGTGTTTGTGTTCCTGTGCTTGTTTTTTTAAATATATATTTGTTATTAGAATCACACATGAGAATTGAGCAAATCATAAGTGATATTTTATATATAATGATCATATTTCTCTCAATGGATTTTACCAAGTATATATACTGTCACTTTGATGCATGTAACTGCTACCCTGATCAATATAGACTTTTGCCAGGACTCCAGAAGCCTCCCTTGGGCACGCTAATAATCATTATCCCTTCTAAAACTAGTGAGTATTCTATTCTGATCTCTGCCACAATTGATTAGATTTACCTGTTTTTGAACTGTATATGAATGGAATTATATTATTTTGTGACAAGCTTCTTACATTCAGCATTCTGTTTATGAGATTGATGCATGTAGTTGCTTATCACCAGTTTATTCTTTTTATTGCTGTACAGTGAACTTTGTAAATATTATGTAGTTTACATATCTGTTCTACAAATGATAGATATTTGGGTGTTATTGCTATTATATAAATATTGTTGCCAGGAGCAGGACTGAAACTATGGTGAGTCAAGAGAAGTGCCTGAGATGCAACATAAGAAAGCACTCACTCTCAGGATGATAACAGCACGTGTAGGACCTTGAGAGTGAGTGGTACCTCCTTAGATACTACTTCTAGTCAACCATCTTGGCCTCACCTATTCTTTCTCTTCCTGATTGCTCTGGCCAGGCCTTCCAATTCTATGTTGAATAGGAGTGGTTAGAGTGAGCATCCTTGACTTGTTCCAGCACTGAAGAGGAATGGTTCAAGCTTTTGCCTGTTCATTATGATATTGGCTGTTGGTTTGTCATACATGGCTCTTAATATTTTGAGTTATTTTCCTTTGATGCCTAGTCTGTTGAGGTTTTTTTTTTTTTTTTATCATTAAGGAATGTTTGATTTCATCACAATCTTTTTCTGCACTTAGGGATATAATCACATGGTTTTTGTTTTTAATTCTGTTTATGTGGTAAATCACATTTATTGATTTGTGTGTGTTGAACCAATCTTGCATCCCAGGAATGAAGCCTACTTGATTGTGGTGAATTGACATTTTGATGTGCTGCCGAATTCAGTTTGCTAGTTTTGTTGAGGATTTTTGTGTTGATGTTTATCAGGGATATTGACTTGTAGCTTTCTTTTTTTGTGTGTCTGCCAGATTTTGATATCAAGAGGATGCTGGCTCTGCAGAATGATTTGGGGAAGAGTCTTTTTTTTTTGGAATATTTTAAATAGAATTTGTACCAGCTCTTCTTTGTACATCTGGTAGAATTTGGCTATGAGTGCATCTGGTCCAGGGCTTTTTGTGTTTGGTGGGGTTTTCATTACTGATTCAATTTTGGAACTCATTATCGGTGTGCTCATGGTTTCAGCTTCTTCCTGGTTCAATCACGAGAGGTTGTGTCTTTCCAGGAATTTACACATTTCCTCTAGATTTTCTAGTTTAGGTGTATAAAGATATTCATAATAGTTTCTGGGGACCTTTTGTATTTCTAGGAACTGACTTAATGTCATCTTTGCCATTCTGATTGTGCTTATTTGGATCGTCTTTCCTTTTTTATTTGTTAATCTAGCTAGAAGTCTATTGATCTTGTCTATCCTTTCAAAAAAGCAATTTTGATTTCGTTGATCTTTTGTGTGGATTTTTGCATCTCAGTTTCATTTAGTTCTGCTTTGATTTTAGTTGTTTATTGTCTTCTGATAGCCTTGGGGTTGGTTCTTGTTTTTCTAGTTACTTGTGGTGCAGTATTATATTATTAATTTGAGGTCTAACTTCCTGTTACGGGCATTTAGCATTATAAACTTTACTCTTTTCACTATTTTGACTGTATCCCAGAGAATTTTGGTGTGTTTTGTCTGTGTTTGCTTTAAGTTTAAAGAATTTTTTGATTTCTGCCTTTATTTCATTTTTGACCCCAAAGTGATTCAGGAGTAAGTTGTTTAATGTCTATGTAATTGTGTGGTTTTGAGAGAGATCTTCTTTCTTGGTATTAATTTCTATTTTTATTGCCCTGTGGTCTGAAATTATGGTTGGTATGATTTCTGTTTTTTAAAATTTATTGAGACTACTTTATGGATGAGTATGTGGTCGATTGTAGAGTATGTTCTGTGTGCAGATAAGAAGAATGTATATTTTGTGGTTATTCCACAGAGTATTCTGTAGATGTCTATTAGGAACAATTGGTCAAGTGTGAAATTTAAGTTTAGAATTCCTTTCTTAATTTTCTGCCTTGGTGATATGTCTAACACTATCAATGGGGTGTTGAAGTCCCCCCTTATTATTAATTTTTATCTTTGTCTATTCTATGTTATTTTTAGTTGTTGCCAGAGTTGTACTGCCCAATCAAAATACAGAGAGTCATAAATGTGGCTCATATATAATTATAAAAATTCTAATAGCCATGCTAAAAAAGCAACAATAAACAGGTAAAATCTTACTGTTTAATGGAACTTAATATGTCCACAATATTATCATTTCAAATGTAATAAATAGAAATATTTTAATGAGATAATTTATATTTTTTTCTATCAAGTATTTGAAATCTGGTTGTGTTTTACACTTATAGCACATCATTTCTGACTAGGCGCATTTCAAGTGCTCCATACTTGCATGTCAGTTCTAATATTGGATTGTATAGTGCTTGAGATCTCAAATGCGCCTCTACTTTATCATAAACTGTCTTCAACAAATATTTTCTGGCTTCGTGGACAACATAAGGGTCTTTGAACAGTATGCTATAATTAACAGTTTCTTATTCTTTATGCTCTTGTTCCCATATATTTTACTCCTACATATGTTATGCATCATGTTCTTTCTTATTTTTAAGCAACCTTTTAATGGAATTTAAATATATTGGTGTCTACATAATACATGTTTATATATACCCATAAGCACATAGTAAGAATCACTTTTACATGCAAGGTCATATGTATTTCTGAATATTCTAACTTTTTCTGGTGTTCTTTATTCATTCTCATACAATGTAAGTTTCTCTCTGACATCACTTCCTCTCAGACTAAAGATCTTTTAGTGTTTCTTGTAGTACAGATCTGCAGGAGAGTAATTTTTTCAACTTTTTCTCATGTTTGACTCCATTCTTTTTTAAGAAAAAAGTTTTTCTATTTTTCAGATTGAAAAATTTATTCTTGCTATCTTCTAGTTTATTGATTCTTCCTTGTGCTATATCAACTTTGCATATAAGCCCATCAAAATAATTCTTTATTTTAGAATTTCTACTTGGCTTTCTTTTAGAGTTTTGATGTTTCTGCTGAAATTGCCTATATATTTATGCATGTTATTTACATTGTTCATTAGATTTGTTAACGTATTTACAGTTATTTTAAAGTCTGCTCAATAATTCTAGCACATGGGCCATTCTAGATCTAGTTTTATTGAATATCTTCACTCTTGATGACTGACTACATTTTCCTGGTTTCTTACGTCTCCTAATTTTTGAATGAATGCAAAACATTGTTAGTAAAGGAACAGTGAAGACTTAAATGAATAATATCTGTATTCTGTTGGTGGTTGAGTTGTGTCCTTTGTCCCTGCTCTCACCCCAACCCCACCCCCACAAAAAAAAAATAAAATAAATAAATAAAAAAGATATGTTGAAGTCCTAACTTCTGGTGCCTGTAAAAGTGACCTTAATTGAAAATAGGTATTTTGCATATGTATTGAAATTAAGATGTGGTCACACTGAATTAGGGCAGGCTTTATTTCTAATGACTGGTGTGCTTATAAGGAGAGAAAGTGATTCAGAGACAGACAGACACTCACATGGAAGAAGGCTCTGTGAAGACAGAGGCAGAGAATGCAGTTACATGGTCGCAAGCTAAGAAATGCCAAGGATTACTGGCAACCACCACAGTCAAAAAGAGGCAAGGCAGGATTCTTCACTGGAGACTTCAAGGGTCTTGTGGCCCTATTGACACTTTGATTTCATACTTTTAGCCTCTAGAACTCTGAGAGAATACATTTCCACTGATTAAACTACCTAGTTTGTGGTAATTTTTAATAGCAGCCCTAGAAAATTAATATATGACCATAAAAGGGCATGCCTCCTCTTTGAGTCTGTTGTATAGTATTAAGCCAACTTAGCCTTTAGTTAAACTGGGTCTAGTTGACTCAGTTTGCTAGTTTTTTGTTTTAATTGGATTCAAATCAACCACGTAATTTAAATTAATTGAGTGTGTCATCGGATCCTTCCTTTTAGCAGTACTTGGGATCTGAGTGCCTTGAGGTTTATCTTCTTGCCTTTCTCCCAGTCATAGACTGTTCATGTTTGGTACTCATTATTAGATAAAGCCTGGAGTGCATATGAGGTTTCTCTCACTTCTCCTCTGCCCTCACATGTCAGTAAGTACCTCATGCCTGTGCCTCAGGAAAAGTATATCTCAGTGTTCCTTATGTGCCCCAGATTATTATTGTATGCACTTGATGAAGAACTATGGACAAGGGTTGGCAAATAGATACAGATTAAACTACCATGCCAAGCCATAATTTTTTTTCAAGTGTGCTAAAATTTTGGCTGCCTTTAAAAAAGAATCATGCCAATGATAGCTTTCTTCTATTTTTTTGTGTTGCTCTCTGGCAAAGATAAAAGAAGCTATTAGTCTATTCCTTCCAAAAAGACAATGTTTCTTAAATTTTAAGTCATTAGATTTCTCTGTGGCCTCATCTTTTTAATGAATTTTTTTAAAACTGATTTTATAGGTTGCATAGCTTATTCTCATTGTTTGGGTCTGCATCAGAGGTCCCAACAGCCACCCCAGGTTTGCTGATTCAATAGAGAGAAATTGTTACAGTAATGATTACAGTTAACCACAGCAAAAGGATACAAAGCAAAATCAGCAAAGGGAAAATGGGAAGAAATCTGGAGGAAAGCAGATGTTAGCGTCCAAGAGTCTTCTCCCAGAGGAACAGCTCAGGACATACTTAATTCCTCTGGCAACAAATAGTGACAGTACATGCAAAATGTTGTCTACCAGGAAAGTTTACCTAAGTGTGGAAGTCCAGGATTTTAAAAAATCATATGTCGGTCATATAGGCACATAGTATCTTCATGACTAATTACAGTTACTGATGCTCCAAGTCCTGGCAAAAGGAAAGCAGGTGTTTACTATAAATCACATTGTTCAAAATACTCAAATTAGTTAAAGCCCTGAGCATGCAAAATACTTTTATCACTTAGAACATTCCAAGATCTCAATTCCCAGTAGCCAGACAAGAGCCAATCATGGAAACAAACCCCTCTTGGAAATATACAAGTTTGAGCAACTAAGGCTTGTTGAGCTATTTTTGACCTGAAAGAAATCCTACAGATACTCCAGGATCCAATTTAATTTCTCTATTTATTTTCTGCTTCCTAAACATAATGAAAGCTTCAGTAATGTTTTGTAGTTCTATTTCATTAGATTTATACCTAGAATATTTTATAATTTTTCTCTATTATATAAATTTTATTTTATAAATTTTATTTTCTAATTGCTCCTAGTTTGTGAAAATAAAATGGTTTGTTGATTTAGATTTTTTAAGTATAATGTTAATTATACTTGTTGTCCAATAACTCATGTATAGATTCTTTTGGATTTTCTATGAATATAATCATGTTATCTGAAAATAATGACTTTATTTCTTCCACTTCAATCCTTTTACATTTTTTCCCCTTGTATTTATCAGAAACTTAGATGTAATATTCACTTGTCATTGTAGAACTTTTCTAATTTCAGGGAGAAAGCTTTCATTACTTCAACGTAAATATAATGTTTGCTGTAAGCCAACCTCCAAGTCTCTCTGCATGCTTGTCTATCATGTTTTTTTCCTTCCTTCCTTTCGACTAAGAAAGTTCCCTTCTATTTCTATCTTGGTAAAACTTTTCATGAATGGCTGGGGAATTTCATCAAATGTCTTTTAAGCATTTTTTAAAAGATCCTATGTTTTTTTCTTATTTTGTTAATGTAACATATTGATTATTGCTTATGTATTTCATTTTTTAATATTTTGCTTAGGATTTTTGTGCCTATGTTTATAAGCAATACTGGCTTTTAACTATCCTTTCTTTAAGTGTCTTTGTTAGGCTTTGTATCACATTTACAATAGCCTGATAGGATGAATTGAAAAAGGTTTCTTTTTTTTCTGTACCCTGAGTTTGAGTAAGATTGTTACTCTTTCAGAAATACACAGTTGACCCTTGAACAACTTGGGTTTGAACTGCTTGGTTCCACTTACATGTAGATTTTCTTCTATCTTTGCCATCCCGAGATAGCAAGACCACTCCTCAGCCTATTCAATGTGAAAACGATGGGGTGTAGATCTTATGATGATCTACTTTCACTTAATGAATTTTAAATATATTTTTCCTTCTTTGTGATTTTCTTAAGAACATTTTATTTCCTGTAGCTTACTTTATTGTAAGAATACAGTATATAATATCTAGAACATAAAAAATATGTGTTAACTGTTTATGTTATTGGTAAAGCTTTTGGTCAGAAGTAGGCTATTAGCAGTTAAATTTTAGACGAGTCAAAAACAATACATGTATTTCTGACTGCACAAGTGGTCAGTACTCCTAACCCCCATGTTGTACAAAGGTCAAGTGTGTTAGTTTGCTAGGGCTACCGTAACAAATTAGCACAAACTGAGTGGCTTAAAATAACATACATTTATTCTCTAACAATGCTGGAGGCTAAAAGTCCAAAATCAAGATGTTGGCGGAACTGTGTTCTCTCTGAAGGCTCCAGGGAAGGACATTTTTTACCTTCTTCCTGTCTTCTGATGAATACTGGCCATCGTTGGCTTTCCTTGCCCCGTGCACACATCACTTCAGTCTCTGCCTCGATTGTCACAAGACATTCTCCCTGTGTGTCCAGGTCTCCTCTCCTGTTCTTATGAACACATCGTTCATATTTAATTTAGAGCCTACCATAATCCAGTGTGATTTCATCTTAAATTATTACATCTGTAAAGACCCTATTTCCAAATAAGGTCACATTCTGAAGTACTAGGTGGACATGAATTTTCAAGGGACACTATTCAACGCAGGGTAATAAATATTTTGGGGAGGTCATGCTTGAAGCCAACTGGGCTAGAAGTTTCTCTGGAGAAAAGTTTTTATTTTAGGTTTTAATATGTAATATATTAGAGGTATTCAGATTTTCTGGTGTTTTTTCTTATCTCAGTTGTAAGTAATTTTTCCTTAGGGTTTTCCTATTTTACCTGAATGTTCTGGTTTTAGGCTAAAGTTGCTTATTCTAGTTTTGCATTACGTTTATACTATCTGTGCAGGATCTGTAGTGATGCTTCACTTTATACGTCTCATGTTAGTAATTTGTGTTGTTTCTCTTTTTTCTAAATTACTCTGTAGAGTTTTATCAATTTTATTGGAAGAAGTGGTAATCTTACTTTCAAAAACCCAACTTTTAACGTTGTTAAACTTTTCAATTTTGTTTTCAATTAATTGATTTCGAGTATTTATTATTTCTTTTCTATTATGCTTGGGTTTAATTTGCTGTTCTTTTCTAGATTCTTGATATTACTGATTCTCAGCCTTTCTTCTCTGATATATGCATTTGAGGCTTCATATTTCCCTCAAGCAGACACACAAATTTTGGTGTTTTATTTTTATTATAATTCAGTTTAAATATTTTATTATTTTATTGTCATTTAATTTTTAATTGGTTATTTAGAAGTGTAATGAATGACTTCAAATATTTAGAGTTTTTCAGTTATCTTTGTTACTGATTGCTAGCTCAGTTGTCAGAGAACATGCTCGAGATAATTTCAGTGCTTTGAAATTTGCTGAGAATTGCTTTACAGCCCCCCATATGGTCTATTTTAGTAAAAGTCCTGCATATCCCTTAAAGCAATGTATATACATCATATAGCAGTTAGGCATAAAATTTTATGTGCTTCAATTAGGCCACAT
Organism: Piliocolobus tephrosceles; assembly: GCF_002776525.5. Taxonomy (NCBI): domain Eukaryota; kingdom Metazoa; phylum Chordata; class Mammalia; order Primates; family Cercopithecidae; genus Piliocolobus; species Piliocolobus tephrosceles. The sequence goes on from NC_045437.1 coordinate 175,256,252, forward strand.
TTGCTATTTATGTCTTAAAATTCTTCTATATATCTACTGATTTTATTTATTTTTACATGTTATGAGAGAAATGTGTTAAAATCTCTATAACTAGAATTATTCCTTCCTTTCGGAGTGATCCTTTCATAATTATGAAATATCCCTTTCAATCTCAACTAAAATTTTTTGCTTTTAAGCCTACTTTGGCATGTGCATCACTCCATTGGCCTTCTTTTTGTTACTGTTTTCATTATATAGCTTTTCAGTCTTTTACATCTTTTCAAAGTTTTTTATTTTTGATTGTTCTTACCTTTAAGGTGTGTCCTTGGAAGCAACACATAGTTGGTTTGGCTTTTTATACAAGCTGACAATTTTTATCTGTTAATTGGAACATTTAGTTTGTCTATAATTAATGTAATTACATGTATTTGGATTTACTTATCTTGGTTTTTTCTATTTGTCACATTAGTTCTTTTGTATTACTAAGAAATACGTTTTTAAGAATCCGTTATACCATTAAGTTATTCCGTTTTTATTACTCGTCTTTAAACCTCATTTCTAGATGTTTTATCATTCAGTTACAAACACTGTTACAATGAGCATCTTGTAAAAACTTGCAAATTTTTTTTCTGGAGAATAGTCTTAGTGAAAGTTGAAGTTTCTTGAAAAAAATATTTCTGGGATTTGGACTGAAATTGTGTTGAATTTATAGATAATTTTGAAAGCATTGACATTTAAAAGATATTGAACTCCATCGTTCATGGGGGTTTTATGTACTTCTCTAATATTTTTACAATTTTCTCCATAATCTTACATGTTCTTTATTCATCTAAATTTTAGATACTTGGAACCTTTTGGTAGGGTTATCAATGTGTTATTTTCTTATATATCATTTTTTTCTAATTGCAATTTTTCAATGTTTATTTTTATATTTTTGTCTTATTTGATCTTGTGCCCAGTAACCTAATGAACTCTTGTAAATGTGTCTACCATCTCACTTCCTTGATAGACTAAGGCAAAGTATGAATAAACTGATACTTGCCTTTTATATTACTGTAGTTATATATGTAATTATATATTTTGATTTGTTATACCTAAAGCATATGAATTTTTCATGATATCTCAAATACATATAGATATTTTATAGATATACTGGCTGTACAACATGTAATTATTTGATTAGAATATAATTTACCCATTTTTGGCTTTTATGTTCTATGTTCTCCCCCCATGACCTTTCTCTGTTATTCTAAACATCAACTGGATGATCATGTTTTGCATATGGCTTTTTCATATTTTGGTTTATATTCTTAGGATAGGTTTCCAGAAGTATAATATCTGAGTTAAAAGATGATACGCTTTGAGTCTATGTCCCCACCCAAATCTCATGTTGAATTATAACCCCCAGTATTGGGTAAGGGGCCTGTTGGGAGGTGATTAACTTGTGGGGGTGGATTTCCCCTTTGCTTTTCTCGTAACAGTGAGTTCTCACAAGATACGATGGTTTAAAAGTGTGTGGCACTTCCCCCTTCCCTCTTCTCTCTCTCTCACCACCATGTGAGGAAGGTGCTTACTTCCCATTTGCTTTCCACTATGATTGTGAGTTTCCTGAGGCCTTCCAGTCGTGCTTCCTGTTATGCCTGTGGAACTGTGAGTCAATTAAGCCTCTTTTCTTCATAAATTATCCAGTGTCGGGTAGTTCTTTGTAGCAGTGTGAGAATGGACTAATACACAAGATATGAATTTTTTGTGGCTCTTGATTTCCAAATTGTCTTCCAAATGAACCAAATCTTAACATTTTAAGACTGAAATCTCCCTCAGCTGGTGTTCTGGTGACGAGTGCCATCATTCTTTCCTGACCCTTAAGTCTTTAGGCTTTACTTATGCTGGGTTGTTCTCTGCCTTCTGCTTCAGCTTTTCATCTTCTCATTGAACTTTATTATTCCCCAGACCAAATATGAGGCTCTAAATGGTGATCAGCCTAATGACACATGAAATATATAAAATTCGGAGTCATATGGACATGACTTCAAATTTCAGCTCCATCACTTACCTGTGAGGTGTGCTTGGGCATATGTTCCTTTTCCTCTCTGATCCTCAGTTTTCTCATCAGTAAAAGAAGGGTAATAATTTCTTTCTTTTTTTTTTTTTATTATACTTTAAGTTCTAGGGTACATGTGCATAACGTGCAGGTTTGTTACATATGTATACTTGTGCCATGTTGGCGTGCTGCACCCATCAACTCATCAGCACCCATCAATTCATCATTTATATCATGTATAACTCCCAATGCAATCCCTCCCCCCTCCCCCCTCCCCATGATAGGCCCCGGTGTGTGATGTTCCCCTTCCCGAGTCCAAGTGAGCTCATTGTTCAGTTCCCACCTATGAGTGAGAACATGCGGTGTTTGGTTTTCTCTTCTTGTGATAGTTTGCTAAGAATGATGGTTTCCAGCTGCATCCATGTCCCTACAAAGGACACAAACTCATCCTTTTTTATGGCTGCATAATATTCCATGGTGTATATGTGCCACATTTTCTTAATCCAGTCTGTCACAGATGGACATTTGGGTTGATTCCAAGACTTTGCTATTGTGAATAGTGCCACAATAAACATACGTGTGCATGTGTCTTTATATTTCTACTTTAAAATTATTGCTGTGGGTTATTGGGGTCAATGTATGTGAAGGCTTAAAAGTGGCTATTGTTTTTTCTTAAAAGTGTCTATTGTTTTTCTTAAAAGTATCTAGTGTTTTTCTAATGACAGCAAAAGTTTAAAACCTAAGGGAGATGTTCTGTCTTCCTTCTTCTGTGACTTATTGTGGTTATTGGTTTAGTCTGCTATGCAAATTCCAGATAAAGTAAACATATATATGCCATTATTGAGAAAGCACTTTGGCAAAGGCCTGGCCCTTTTCTGTGGGATCTGAGCAAAACATTTTGCTGGATACACATTATTGGTGCATGATGCAAACTGCCAAATGCATATTACTCTTGGGATAAAAACTCTAATCACATCTTTTCTCAGAGTTATTGGCCCAGCATCCTCTTAATGCTAATATAATGTCTAAGTAATACAAAGTAGCTGCTCTTATTAAGTCTTTTGCTCAGATGTGGCTTCTTCTTCAGGCCTCTCTTTTCTCAGTCCATAAAAAAGTTAACAAGAAATATTACTTGGAAAGTATAATACTGTAATTCTCTCCTCCTCCAGAGCCAAGTCTGTCATCCTGGACATAAAACGCACACAACATTCTTGTCCTGAATGTGGAAATTCCACTCTTGGAAGAATTTAGTGTGAATGGCAAATCAGGGAAAGTGTTTTGTGCCATCTGAAACCAACCTCACAAATCTACTGATTTTGTCAGGTTACTCAGAAATCATAGAAAATAACAGAGGAATGTGTAATGTTGTATGAGATCACAGGGGAGGGCCACTACATTAACGTGGTGGGAGTTGGTGTTAGTCATGGAAGGTTTGCTTGTAGAGTCATTGGTGGGTCATCATCATAAAGCCAGATATTGAGAATAAATTTCTGGCCCTGTATCAGTAAGTCAGCCAGTTCACCAACGAAGCCAAAAGATCAAATGTTACTACCCAAAACATTTTCCAAATTAGATGTTTTCAGAAGTGCAGGCTTCCATGTCTTTTCTAGCCATGATCAATATGTGTCAGAGGCTCAGGTGTCTGTGGATACTCAGAACAAGGGAAAAATTACCAGAGAGAAGAAAACCCTTTCTAAGTGGAGGTTTTCTACTCCTGCTCAGTGTAGCTATTTTTGTTGGCTTTGTGGCCTTTCTAGCTTGGGACATCCCTTCCACATGGCCTGTGATAACTACCTGTTCTGTCTGACTTTGCTAACCTGAACTTGACCCCTCTCATTATTACGCAATGCCTGTCCTGGCTTCATAGTCTCCTCTTTTCTGTCACCACTCCTATCTAGGTCTGGCATGTGTTCTTCTGTACTTTTAACCCATATTTCACAAAGAAACCATTCTAATACCTCTCATGGTTGTGTATTTATGTGTGCATCTATATGTAATAAAGGATTTGGCAGTAAAAGTAACACTGCCTACCCTCACTTGTAGACTCAGTGGCCGTGAAGCCATGACCCTTTTCTGTGTGATTTTTCCTTTCATTAAAGTTCTGCAAAAAGTTCCTTTGAACTTTGAAGGATAAGTTATTTCTCCTTTATTCTTCTAAGTGTACTGACCCTTCAATTAGTTCAAGGATCCTGAGTTTCCACTTTTATGGTGTAACTTTAATACAAAATCCAATTTTGTTTACACTATCAACCTTTTACCAGTATTTCTTTTTTGTGGTCTCTTCCAAGGCCTAATCAGTAAGATCTATGGCTAAAGTACAGTCTCAGAGCCCCTTGAGTAATCCAAGAGTTCTTGCTAATTACATCAATTAATTCTCCAGCAGAAAATGCCACAGCATTGATACAGAGCTGTAGACTTCTGAGATTACCCAGACAAAATTGTTATTCAACAAATATTCTTTTTCAAGTGTATAAGTATCACTGATTTGGGTAGGAGTGAGTTGTTGAGCAGTAACAACAAAAATGATAACTCAGTTAGCTACTGTGACTAAGACTGTGTCTTGTATGTCCAAAGGAGACTATAACATTAGGAAATAGCAAGTGCCTAAATAGACCTAATATTTTTTTCCAGCGAGAGATTTGCTGAGACTTTCTGCCCAAGAAATTATCAGCAATTATGAATCTAGCTGTATCAATAGCATCTACTGTGTGCCTGACAATGGGTCAAGTTGAGGGCAGAGTGGTACACAAGACCATAATAATCTGAGAATTCATGAGGTTTCCAGTGTACAGGGGATAGAGACATCACACAAAGAATTCTATCTTTAATTATAATTTTGATAAGATTTCAAAAGAACGTAGGAAACTTTGAAAGCATGAAACAAATTCCTCTGTCTCGTTTGGGAAAAGAAGATTACTCAATGACTGAAGGATATTGCAAGTTAGTTTGGTGACTTTCCATGTTCCCACTTATCTGTGGGATCTAAAAATCAAAACAGTTCAACTCATACACATAGAGAATATATGGATGGTTACCAGAGGCTGGGAAGGGGAGTGGGGGAATCAGGGGGAAGTAGGGATGGTTGATGGGTACAAAAAGTAGTTAGAATGAATAAGCCCTAGTGTTTGATAGCACAACAGGGTGATTATAGTCAAAAATAACTGTACATTTAAAAATAAATAGTATAATTGGATTTTTGTAACTCAAAGGATAAATTCTTGAGGGAATGGATACCCCATTCCCCATGATGTGATTGTTCCACATTGCATGCCTGAATCAAAATATCTCAGGTACCCCATAAATGTACATACCTACTATGTACCCACAAAAGTAAAAAAAAAAAATTTTTTTTAAAAGTTAGTTTTGTTGAAAAAGGCAGAAGTGTTTCAGGCCAAAACAGCATGAGGGAAGGACAAGGGGTAGAAATAGGCTTGGAATATTGAAGAAGCTGAAAGACAGCAGTATGTGTATGATGGGGTAAGGGAAAGAGGGCGACACAAGATGATTTGGGAGGATTTTCAGGGTCAAGTCACGTCTATGTCGTTAGACGTATCACTATGAACATTAGTAATAGCCAACAGAGACTTTCTGGAACTGGTTGTGCTCGGGGAAGGGGTATGTTTGGTGTAGCCATGGAAACTATTATTTGAAGTAATCATGTGCTTTCCTTCACTAAAGTTAGAAAATAAAAGGTTTTAATTCTGCATTATTTTCCAAGACATGTTGTTTGTTAGTGTTGTTGACTTTTAAGGTTACTTTTTGCTGAGGGTGAGATAGGGACTCCGTTGGGTAAACAAACTAGCAGTTGATGCCTTTGGTCGATACAGCCTTGGCCTGACACTAGCTTCTCATAAGAAAGTGACCTGAGAGACTCCTAACGTGCTTCCTGGCATGGTGAAGTATTCACCTTAAACAGCCAGGGACGAGATGTCTTTTCACAATAGGCTTTTGGGGTAGTCATTTATTCTGAAACTCACACCATACCATTTCTATTGGTTTTCAAACACAGAAATGTTTGTTTCAACACAACAGGTTAGGCACTGATCCTTATTTTAAGAATTTACAATTTTTTGAAATAGAACATGGATTAAAACTTTGCACTGGAGAAGAGACACTGACCTCACCTTCATTTATTTGTTCAAGCCAAACAATTATGTTGAGAGAGACCAGTGAACCAACTGGAAAACACTAAAATGTTGGGCCTAGCAATATGGTTAACTCCTCCTTGGATTTGAAGGAGCACTTGTAAAACTCCTCAAAATAGATAAGGAATCTGCTTGCTCTGCCTTTGAAGTGTTCTAGCCCTTTGGATGTTCTAGCTCTCAGCACCTCTCAGGTTGCGAGAAAAATATCTCAAAATGGAGAAAGGTAAAACCAAGTACTCAGGTCCTATATAAGACAGAAGTGTGCTGGGGATGGACTTCTGTGTCTTTTTGCTTTTCCATCCTATCCAACAGTCACTGGAATCAGCATCATTTTAATAGTTTTTCTGCTTTTTGATTTTTGTTGTCATTTGCTTTTGCCTACTGTTGGATATATTACAAAGCCCATAGTGCTTGCAGAATAGTGCTTTCTAAAATTCCATTTGCTTTTATATTTGCTCAGAGAGCCATTTTAATATGTACTTCCCTGTAAAAACAAAAACGTAAGGGCAGATAATTTTTAAAGTCATACCAGGAAAAGGCAAGATGGGATATGAGCTGATATATGAGTACAAGTATCTGCTCTGGTAAGATTGGAGGGGCCAAATAATAGTGCATTTGTTTCAAAAGCAAATAATTGCAGGTCAGTAGTGAGATGCAGTAGAAAAAGGTGAATAAGCTCTGTTTTCTCAGTGAAATGTATGATCCGATCATGTAAGTGCGAGGTAAGTTTTAGGAATGATCAGGAATCTTGGAGAAAGCAAACATTTGCAAGGTATTTTGGTTAATAGTTATGATATGTTTGTTTTTTTAGATAAATACAGTATGTGAGTATTCTATATTGCTAGAAGATGTTAGCTGACCTAAATTGCAATTTAGATACTTTTTTTGCTTGTTTATATTCTAGTAAAAGAGTTCTTCATTATTAAAGAAAAACGTATATGTGAACTTGAATTTTGCATTGAATCTCCCTTTCTTATCACACATTACAACCTCTTAATACATTTTATGAGATTGATCCCCAGTTGACAGTAACTCCTAACATACTAGATTTAATTTCTCTTTTCATGACCCCATTCAGCATTTCTATCAAGTATTTATCTGTAAAGTAGATGAGGATAATTTTTTATGTGTTTGGTGGCGTAGTTGTTTTACACGTTCAGCTGTTGCATATTCTATTTTATTGAGCGGGCATATCTTAGAGCTTGGTCTCCAAAGCTGATTCGCTAATTAGTGAAACTAATGTGATGGGTCCCACTGTGAAACTCACATTGAACATTTAGAAATAATGCCAAGATATGTTTGAGGAGGAAAAAAATAAACAGGAAGAACATTTTTGTCAGTCTCTGTAAATAATTGTCCCTCTGAATCTAGGAAGCAGAAGCCAATGAACCCTATCCAGGATTTGTTGTTGTTGTTATTGTTGTTGTTGTTATACAAGGAACTTAACTATGGCTCCTCATCCTTCCCCACTGGGTCTGAAACATGGCATTGTTAGAGAATAAGGATTTGTTTGTCTTATCAAATTAAAATAAAAATTTCAAGACTAAATGGATACAGAGTAAAATAATTTCCCATTATGGCTAGATTGCACATTCTCCAAATTCAGAAGGAAGACCCAGGGCCCTGCTGGTGCACTAGGCTCAGATAGGCCCTCACATGCACTTAGCTTCCACCTCTCCCTCTCTCAGCTGATCTGGGGAATATGTTTTCTCAACCAAGATATTGAGACACTAAATGACTGAGAGTTAACTGAATTAGATGTTCACTCCAAAGTACGTTACTTTAGCTCTTTGGACACTTAAATGTGTTGTGTAATATTTACAAATCAGTTCCCATTGACTGTAATATTTACAAATCAGTTTCTATTGCCTATATCAAGCATGTCTCCTTTTCGGGGAGACACAATAAAATGTAATTCTAGAAAACTGTTGGAAACAGTTCTAAATGATGAGGATGCCGTACATTCCAATAACAATTTATTTCTGTGTATTTTGGTGCAGGAATATTCTTGGAGTAAGGCAAGGGCACACATTTCTGAACTGGATATGAATTGTTTGCCATAAATTATGGCACAAAATAGACACTGAAGGAACCAGATGTTCAGTTCACTTTTCATTTTGGGCATTCTAAAAATAAACTTTTAGGAAAAGCTATCGTTAAGAACAGTGTGAAAAAGTTACACTTTCATCATTGAATTTATTTTTGAATTTTGTCAGTTATATTCTGAAATTATAAATATTCTATATAAGTCATTTATATATTTTGATTTTTAAGACATACATTTGTTCTAATAATTATCTATTTCTGGCTAATTCCTTTATGGTTGTGTCATGCTATATGTGATCTATGCAGATGGCTAAAAGGTTTTACATTCATTTTTTGTTCAATTCATTTATTTTACTTTTAATTTTTAATTGGCACATTTAATTATACATATTTATGGGATTCAATGTGATGCTTTAATATATATAAGTTATATAATGACCAAATCACTGCAGTTAGCATCACCTGATGCATTTATCATTTCTTTATGGTAAGAACTTTCAAAAGCCTCTCTTATGTTTTGTAATACACAATACCTTGCCGTTAACCATAGTCCCTGTACTATGCAGTAATACTGGAATTTATTCCTCCTATCTAATTGTAAATTTGTACCCATTGACCAACCTCTCCCCATCTTACTCTTCTCCCTCCCTCTCCTGTCTCTGGTGCACACTGTTCTATTTTTTACTTCTATGATATCAACTTGTTTTTTCTTTTAGGATTCTAAATATGAATGAGATCATGGGATATTTTTCTTTCTGTGTCTTGCTTATTTCACTTAACATGATATACTCCAGGTCCAACCATGTTGTCACAAATGACAGGATTCTGTTCTTATGGGTGAATCGTACTCCATGCTGTATATGTACCACATTTTCTTTATTCATCCATTGTTGGACACTTAGTTTGCTTCCATATCTTGGCTATTGAAAATAGTGCTGCGGAAACATGGGGGTGCAGATATCTTTTCAACATACTGATTTCATTTCCTTTAGATATATATCGAAGAGTAGAATTGTTAGATCATAGGGTAGTTCTATTTTTAATTTTTTGAGAAAATTTCATACTGTCTTTCGTAATGGCCATGCTACTTCACAATCCCACAAACATTGTGCAAGTGTTTCCTTTTCTCCACATCTTTACCAAGACTTGTTTTGTCCTTTTGATAATAGCCATGCTAACTAGAGTCAGAGGTGTCTCACTGTGATTTTGATTTGCAGTTCTCTAATGTTTAGTGATGTTGAGCATTTTTTCATATGCCTGTTTGCCATTTGTGTTTCCTCTATTGAGAAATGTTTATTCAGGTCTTCTGCCCATTTCTTAAATTAATTTTTAAAATTTGTTTTTTTGCTAAGTACTCTGTGTTCTGAGTATTAACCTTTTGCCAGATGTATAGTTTGTAGGTTGTCTTTTTACTCTGTTGTTTCCTTTGTTGTGCATAAACTTTTGAATTTAATGGAATTGCATTTGTCTATTTTTGTTTTTGTTACCTGTGCTTTTGAGGTCTCATTTAAAAAATCCTTGCTCAGCCCGATGTTGTGATGCATTTCCTTTGTTTTCTTCTAGTAGTTCCATAGCTTGAGGTCTTAGATTTAAGCCTTTGATCCACTTTGAATTAATTTTGTATAAAGTAAGAGGTAGGAGTCTAGTTTCTTTTTTTTTTTTTTTTTCGTGTGGATATCCAATTTTCCCATCGCTGTTTACTTAAGAGAGTGACTTTTTCCCAATTTTGAGCCCATCAGAAGGAAAATAGACTATACTTGAGGATCACTGCTATATGAGAAATCATTTATCCTTGTTAAAAAGATGATACGGAGAATACAGCTAGTAGCATGCTAAGTCGGTGCTTAATCAAGGGTCATATAAAAGATGCTCCACAATGCCACAAAAATGCATTGACAAGATTAAGAAAACCAAACACATAAAAAAACCTATATGTGCTGTATATTCTCAGAACATCTTCACATTATGGGTACTTCCTGTAAAACTGCGACTTGTGGTCTGCAGAATTAGTTGGCCAGCCTTGAAATTAACCAAGTTATCTAACTTTCTCATCTTACTTTGGCATGGGTGTTGAGCTAAGAAGATTTTGTATTAACTTGAGAGGTGATAGGGCTTGAATCTTCAACACAATTTTTTTATTTCCTTGCTCTTTGGTTATTTATTGCATCATTTCTAGGCAATGAGATCCACCTAGGTCTCATAGTTCAGTGGTTCACAGGCCATACTACTACTCCCACATGGTTTCTCATACATCAAAGACCACACAGAAAACCCAGCTCCTCTCTGCTTTTTCTTAATGTTTGTTAGATTAGCTGTTAGAACTCGAAATTGTTACTTTTAATTGATAGCATTTTTGACCAATTACCACCAGCTAGGCATTATTTTTTTAAGTACACTATGTTTTATGTCATTTCACTGCAACCCTATGAAGGAGATGCTATAATTACAGTCTCCTGACTGATAGAAACTAAGGCTAAGGAAGATAAAGGCATTTGCTGAAAATGACATAGCCAAAAAGAATTGGAGCCAGGATTGTAGACTTAGTCTGACCCCATTGCCCTAGACCTTACCAAGCATGTTTTGTTGCCTCTCATTCTAGTAAAATGTAGTATTTTTCCAACTTAAGTTATTCATGGATGCCTTTTAAGAGAGAAAAATATCCTAAACTCCCAAGGTGGGCTTAAATTATTTTCAGACTATGATAAAACATGTACAAAAGTAAAACTAGAACTCTGACTTGCAGTATTTTTAGTTATAAAACTGAATACAAAATAAATTTTTAAAACAACTCTAAAACCAGTAAAACTGAAATGAACAATATTAGCTTAATGCTAGAGAACATTGTTTGAGGCAATGTTGTCAATGCTATGGCTAATAGCAGAATAATACATTTTTCTGCATTACGTTTCATTGGTGATCAAGGGTACTTTTTAATATCTTGGTATGATACATCGTTCTCACTATTATTGGTATTTTTCTTCTAAATTGTTAAACTTATCATTAGCCATTGATGCATTATTTTGAAATGGCAATCAATTACAGAGTTCGTCCCAAAAAGTACTCTTTGCAGAATATTTTCCATTCATTATATCTGTACCACCTTATTTTCTGACAATGAACTGTGACAGTAGTTGTAGGAACAAAGATGAGACCCGTGTGTCCTGTGCCTTTAGTAGTATGAGTTAATACTACTCATATTGAATGTTAGAGGTGAGTTCCTTTTGAGTTCTGCATGCGGTTGCTTGCTTGATGAGGACTCAATTTCCTGGTCATTTATTTTTCTTTCAGAACTGCCATGACCTCTCTTTAGTATGGCTTGGTGTGGGCTCACTATCCTTTACTTGTGCCACCTTGATTGTCAAAATGAACCTTTGACAGTAGTTCTGTTGTGGGAATTTTGTTTGTTCCCTGACAACTTTCAGTTTGTTATAGATCAGCTTAGGATCCAGCACTGCTGCACAGTTTGTTCCCCCATGAAGAAAACAATGTTTGTCTGATTAATTGTTGCAAAGGGCTTATAGTCCCTCATTTGACAGTGATACTGAATAGTCAGAAATTTTCTACAGATATATTACTATAGCCCTAGGTATAATAGATTTTTGTGAATTGAAAGTTAGTATCGTCTTTACTTAGAGGTGGATGAGCAGACTCCTTTGTCTATTTTTAGTTTTGAAGAGTATTAGAATTACTTCTAACCCCAAATAGCTCTCCTTCCCATTGCCCTACAGGCTCAGAAAATTCTCTGTTAAATCCACCTTCTCAAGCCTGGTATATTGTATTTTCAATGTAAATGCCTATGGGAGAAGACAAGGTATTTAGCCATAGTATCACAGTACAAAGGATTTTATGTTGCTATCTGCCTCTGGTGGTGGAATCACAGAAAATTAGAAAACATTAGTTTTCTAGGCAGATAAGACTAGGAGCAAAAAAAGAAACTCTGAAAATGTTTAAAATTTGCTAAGAAGCAGACCAAGCTACATGCACATGTGATCGTCGTCTGGTAGTCTTTGTCATATTACTAATTCTAGTTAATGCCAGTAGCACTGTCAAATGGGAAGAAATGAAAAGCTCTAGTTTGAATCAGGTCATATGACTGTCCAATATTTTCATAGGTGCCTCCTGGAAATCATGACCACAGTTAGTCTTTAGGCTCTTCTATTACAGTCCTGTTTGTTAAAAAGAAAAGAAGCAGTCTGCTCTCTGTTCCTTGGTGCTTCCACCCAGCACTCAAACACGAGGGGGACTCACTCTGGAAGTATCAGCACCTGCTCCCCTGGGTTTCAGAGAGTATAAAGTTGGAGATACCAAGAACTGCTAGCCTCCTTCCATGAACTCAGCGATTCATTATAGGAGCAGTAAGTTTTGTCCCAGGGGACTTATCCTTGTTCTAGGGCTGGGTCCTAGGTGCCCCTGAAGCCTCCAAGTCATGGTGTTTCCTACATCTCCTGCTTCTTCTTATTACTATCTTCACTATCATGTCAATCCTAATTCCTACATGACTGAAATTGTATTAAAACAGAAAAAAATATGGAGACAAATTCATCCTGATGGTGGCATCCTAAATGCACTGACCATTCATTCCTGCCTGACAGTTCCATGGAGCTGATCTGGTTTCTGTCCTTTGTAGGAGCTTTTCTTCGTTTCTGCAAACTATTCTGTAACCTCTGAGTAAACTCCCTTTTGGATCAAGATGGTCTCTTGCCTGGAGTCCAGGTAGCTTCTCCGGTTTGTGGCAGCCCTTTTCCCCAGGGGCTGGATTCAGCTTCTTTCCATTTCCCGCTTTTCCCAACAACAGATCTATTCATCTGACTTTGTACTTTTTATATGAACTTAACACGTGTTCACTTTGGCCACGTGGAAAGCCTGCCTCCCCATCCCCTGCATTGTTCTTTCCTACTTAAACCACAGCTAAGCATATCTGCTAGACTCCATAACTGGAACACACAGGGCTTCTCTGCACGTACTCTCTGCCTCTGAGGTGATAAATCCATGTTCACTCTGCCGCTTGTCCTTTGGCCTTTCCTTCCTCCCAGTCCCTCATCCTTTTATCACCAAGCCTCACCTATCTCACGAGAGAGAGAGAGAGAGAGAAAGAGAGAGAGAAAGAGGGGGGGGGAAATATGGTGTCTTCACAAAACTGACAGGAGGGTAAGCTTAGATTAGGCCAAGTTACACCGCATAAAAGGAATGAAAAGAGAGAGAAAAAGGAGACAAGAAAACCAAGGGCAGGAGGAGAGAGAGGGAGAGAAAGAATACAAGAAGTGAAGCGGGACACTGGGAGAGAGGTGTATGTCTAAGAAATTTTACAGACTGACTTCATGACTTGCCCTGTATTGCCTTCTCAAGAAGCTTTCAATAAAGAAGTCCTTGCTTTGCAGGGTTTGAGGAGTGAGGTTTATTTTTCTTTTGAAAGTTTTCTCTACTAGGTTGAACCTTAAGGTGGGGGCAGGTAAGACTAGTTTAATTTGGGATGCATTTCTTACTGTGTATTCTTCTCTCCACTAAGATAAAAGTGGTTAGGAGGGAGAATCACTGGGAGAGGTTGGAGTAGGGAGAATTCTCTTGTTACCCTGTTACTCTGGCAGGACATGGCATGCTACTGAAATGAGAAGCAGGCTTCTATCTTATCATAACTTTAATTTGGTCTTAGGAATATTTTATTTTTATTTATATGCATACACGCAGGACCAGCCGCCCACATAGGCCTAACACTGTGCCTTCAGTGCTCTGGGCTTCAGACCCTCTGTCTTCAGGTCTCCTGGGGAGCTCCAAGGACACCAATACATCAAAGGAGACACGGCAGCTCTCATCAACATTGAATTTCACTGTGAATGTTTGTCAAGTTGTTATTCTTCATGGATCTCTGAGAATCAGTCATCATGGATTAGGACTCAGAGATCAGAATTTTCAGAATCTGGAGCATGTAGCAGCAGTGTGAGGTCCCTGAGCATCCGGAGGTAAGGGGACGTGGTGGCTCTGTCCAGGAAGGTCCAGAGGCTCTGCTGAGAGAATCAAGCCTGTGAAAGTTCTTCTTCTTCTTCTTCTTTTTTTAAATCATTATCCTTGCATAAGAATAATGGGCCAAAAAAGGGTTACATTTCTTTTATAAAGTCTACAAAGGGCGACCAGTGTTTTAGTGATGGTTTTCGGAAACTTACATCTTACTGTGATTAAAACGTGAAATGATTAGCTGGTGCTAAACTTAGAAGCGGAAAAAGGAAACATATTCTTTAAAATTTTTAAGGTTCAGAAAAGCTCCTGAGAAGCCCATTTTCCATTTTAGTGAGAAAAGAAGAAGAATGCCAGTTTAAAAATTCATAAAGACTGCATTATGCTCAGTGGAAACATTCTTATAAAAAAGAGAACAGGTTTGTACTTAAAGATACAGTCACAAACATTTTATAGAGCCCTTCCAAGAAATAAGCCCAAGCATCTCCCCAAATGGAAGGTTTTTGAAGAAGCAGAAAACGTGATTACTTTTATGATATGTATGAGAATACCAGGTACCATTAGGGCTTCTGTGATCAAAAGCGGGGATTTTTAGATAAAAGGATATGTTTTGTCATTTACTCATTATTGATGGTTTTTGAGAGCCTTCTGCAGATTCATTCTGCAGGAATGATTCAGTCCATATAGGTGGTAGTCTAAGGAGCAGTCAAATCAGAATTTCCTGGCCTCTACTTCTGAAGAGTCATACGGAAATGGATTGGAATGCATTTTGGTTGTACATGATAGCATTTGAGTAAATAGCTACATGTGTGGCCATCACAATTTGTACGTCACTAACCAGAGTTCAAACTGGGGTAACAATGCTCAATTTTAACAAGAACAAGGCCGGTAGGACTGAGGGGTCAACTTCTGTGATTCCATGTCTTTCTTTGGAAAACCATCATAGTGCTTTCTGATAATCACTCCTCACCCAAATTTATTCCTATGTCAGTAGAGAAGCCTTTCTGAAACCATGACATGGCTCAAGATTCTTTCTCACAGATTTTGCTTGAGACATTATACATCACAGCATGGTCTTGGATATTTAATGTAAGCAAATTACCAAATCCAAGAGCTGGACATATCCTTAGGAATAATTTGTAATATTGCCCTCTTTGTGAGGATGAGAGATTTGAGAGCCAGGGAGGAAACATGACATGTTTAAAGTCACGTAATAGTAAGTGATAAATTGGGAACTTGGGCTAGGTATTTATAGACTTCTTTGCCATTTCATCCTATATAAATCTTAACCTATTTAATGTCACTTTCTACCTGTAATTGATTTATAAAAAGAAGATTATTTGTTATTAATTTAAGGAAGGATACAGGATTGGAATTGAAGGCTAGTCTGAAATGGTATTTTTGACTGATTATACTATCATCTATCAAGCAAGAAGAGCTATTGAGTAGCTAATAATTTTGTCTTTGAAGAACTTTATCCCTTGGAATATTACCAGCAACATAATGATTTTGTGATTGTATGTTCAGAAGTAGCACCTGTCCCAGTTTTGCAATGTGCATCTTAAGGGAACTTTTTAGAAAGTAATTTGGAAGAGATTTCCTTTTTACAGATATCATTTTAAAATAATAAAGCATGATCAGCACTATTCTCCTATCTGTTTGTCCTAAGTCAAATACACTTATGGATAAAGTGATTACATTATCTTTAGAATGAATCAAGATTTTTCTCTTCAGAACATTAGCTCATATCTATATTAAGGATATTTGTTTTCTGTAAAATGTATACCAATGTCGAAATGTGACTATAAACTAGAAATACCTTTTCACTCCTAGCTTTCAATGTCTCTGAGATAATCACACAATCACACCTAATGCTGACACCAACTAAGGCCACCTCTGCGCTTTTATACAAATGGCATTCCCTCTCTGAGGGTTTCATGTAGAGATGTTTTTGTGAGGTTTTCTATAGTAAAATCTCAAATTATTTCCTTTGTCTAGTATGTATACTTTATTGATTTATTCATCATACTTCTATTAAGAGTCTAGTATGAGAGAGAATGAATTCTGTGCTAAGCATTGGGCTATGTTAGGAAACAAAAGACAAGTAAGGTTCCTACTGCCAGAGAGCTTATATTCTATTAAGATTCATGAAAAATAAGCAAGCAAATTAATAAAATAATTTTAGATGCTTGTAAGACATAGAAGAAAATAATACAGAGCAGTGTCTCTGAGGAGATAACACTGACACTGAGACGTGAATGAAAAGGAGGAGATGACAGAGTAAATCTGGGACAAGAGACTTCCGGGCAGAGGGGACAGCAAGCACAGAGCCCCATTGAGTGCTAAGTACTTCCTAAGTCCTTGTTTCAAAAGAGCTCCTGGGCACAGGGGAGTGCAGCATGAGATGAAACCACAGAAGCAAGGAGCAGTCAGGTCTTGCTGGGTTTGCAGGTCATGGTAAGGCTTTTAAAATTTGTTCTAATGCACTGAAAATCTGTCAGGAAGGTTCAGGGAAGTGGGCCACTGGCTTGTTAGAAAGTGAAGGCACATATTCTTTAGAGACACCTGGGTATTGGCTCTGCTTTCTCTCCTTATATGTGAGTTTTACCTTGCTAATACAGTTTGGTTCAAAAACTAGGCAAGCTTGATGTCTGTCTATATGACCTTAAATAGAAACCTGTGGATAGCCCATGAGGTAGACTGAAAAAGAACACCCTAATGATGTCAGGTCCTACTCCATGGAATCTGTAAATGTTACTTTATTTGGAAAAGGATTTTGCAGATGTGATTAAGCTAAGAGTATTAAAACGGGCAGATGTTCCTGGATTATCTGTAGGAGAACTGAATGCTGCTGCAAATGTCCTTAGGAGTGAGAGGCAGAGGGAGATTGAAAATGTACAGAGGCAAAGGCAATGTGAAGATGGAGCAGAGAGAGAGTTGAAGATGCTGGACTTGAAGATCAAATAATTATCAGAGATATAGGTTGAACTGAATAAACCAGGTCCTTGGGATTTGCTATAATAGTCTGAGGGACAATGAGCAAATTGTTCCCATCTCAGTGCTTTGGGTCCTTTTAGGATCTCTACAGAAGGATTAACAGCAAGTTAGACTCTAAACCCATTTTTAATTCCTTACCAAACAAATATTTATTTAAATATGTACTAGCATTCCTATATACAGGAAATAGAGGGATTTGGAGCAGACAAAATACTCAGGGAAACATAAGCTCACAGGTCTAAATAGCCAGATACCTGAAGATTGCAACTGCTAGATACCGTGGTTAGCGAACTGCAGCCTGCGGACAAAATCCAGCCCTTTGTTGCTGCTATATGGCTCCTGAATAAGAGGAATTTTTGCATTTTAAGTAGTTGAAGGAAATAGACGTATACTAAGTATACTATTTTGTGACACATTAAAGTTATATGAAATTCAAGTTTTATGCCCACAAATAAAGATTTATTGAAACATACCCACACTTTCATTGATCCATCGTTCATGGCTGCTTTCACACTATAGTGGCAGAGTTAAATGACTGTGATTGAGACTATCTGGTTCACAGAACCAAAAATACTATCTGACCTTTTACTGAAAATAAGTCTACTGATCTTAGCTGTAAGAGAAAGACACTTAATGGAAAAACACATACAATCTGAAGCAGAATTATTGGAACATATAGAACCCAAACTTAAAAATAACTGTAATAAACATGTTTAAGACACTGGGTAAGCTATAATAAATATGGATAAGAACAATGAGTTATATTTTAAAACACTTGGAGATATTTGGTATGGGATGCGTGATCGCTGAAATAAAGAGTGCAATACATGGATACACGGAATAATTATCAGGGTGGGTAGAGCTGAAGAATGAATCAGTAAGTGGTGCTCACTATTGACTGGTTAACCAAGATAAATATTTGATCCTCTCCTTCTATTTACTGATGTTTAAAATAATGAACTGATTTTTTTAGCAACACCTGAAAGTGACAAATTGTTTTATTTTAATGCTATTTTGAACTCATAGATTTAAACGTATTTCATGGGTTTTAACCCATCACATTTATTATCCTTATTGAAATTCAAATTTCCCTATATTTGGCCCATAGTAACTTTTTCAAGTTGGTTCTCAAGTCTTCTGACATGGCTCAAATTGTCCTTGAGAGCTTTGTGACTATCTGAAATGGCAAGATGTTACAGGATCATCTTGTTCATTTTCTGCCCTTGACCTGGAGTCAGCAGTTATCCAAGAAGCTCTGGTTTCTTAGAAACTAGGATGTCAATATTAATATGTGCACTAGAGATGTTCAATACTACTGAGTTGGTCCTTTTTGTCTAGGCTTTTCCAGTGGTTAGAACCACAGTGTGTTTCTGACCAGTGTATGTGTCTACCTGTATAAAACAGCTCATGAAATCATACTGATTGTTCTAACTCAAATTTTAGACTACAGGATTTTTATCTATTCTTTTCTATGTTACAGATGTATCTCTTAAAATATTCCAGAAATACTCAGTTGTTTTATTTCTTGTTACATGCACTATAGTCTCAGAATAACAATACAAATGTTACAAAAATCAATATGATTAATAAAAACATATGCATATGTTCTCCTTATTCACCCTCTGTTTTATATAGTTGTACTATATATACACTCTCTGAGAATATAACCATTACATATTATACTTTCAAATTTTAAGACTATTTTTTAGAGCAGTTTTAGGCTCACAGTAAAATGAGAGAAAGGTAAAGATATTTCCCATTTATTCCCTAGTCCCACACATGCCTAGTATCTCCTGATTATCAGTATCCTCCACCAGAGTGGTACAATCATTGCAATTGATGAACCAAACCATAAAAACCCAAATTCCATAGTTTACTTTAGGGTTCACTCTTAATGTTGCATATTCTGTAAGTTCAAACAAATATATAATAAAGTGTATCCATCATTAGAGTATCACACAGAGTATTTTCACTGCCCTAAAAACAAAAATCTCTCCTCTGCCTATTCACCCCTTCCACAACCCCGATCCCTTGACAACCACTGATCTTTTTACTGTCTCCATAGTTTTGCCTTTTCTAGAATGCCATATATTTGGTTTCTGTATTTTTATAACTTTTAGGTTCAGAAGTACACGTGCAGGTTCATCACATAGGTAAACTTGTGTCACAGGGGTTAGTTGTACAGATTATTTCATCACCCAGGTACTAAGCTTAGTACCCAATAGTTACTTTTTCTGGATCCTCTCTGTCCTCCCACCCTCCATCTTCATGTAGGCCCCAGTGTATGTTGTTCCTCTCTTTGTGTCCATGTGTTCTCATCCTTTAGCTCCCACTTATAAGTGAGAACATGCAGTATTTGGTTTTCTGTTCCTGCGTTAGTCTGCTAAGGATAATGAACTGCAGCTCCATCCACGTTCCTGCAAATGACATGATGTCATTCTTTTTTATGGTTGCACTGTATTCCATGATATATATATGTACCATATTTCCTTTATCTTGTCTACCATTGATGGGCATTTAGATTTATGCCGTATCTTTGCTCTTGTGAATATTGTTGCAATAAACATATGAATGCCTGTGTCTTTATGGTAGAACAATTTATATTCCTTTGGGTACATATCCAGTAATGGATTGCTGGGTCAAATGGTAGTTCTGTTTTCAGTTCCTTGAGGAATTGCCACATTGCTTTCTACAATGGTTGAACTAATTTATACTTGCAGCAACAGTGTATAAGTATTTGTTTTTCTCCACAACCTCGCCAGCATCTGTTATATTTTGGAATGTCATATATATATAAGCATACAGTATGCAGCCTTTTATTATTGGCTTCTTGTATTTAGTAATATTTATTTAATGTTCCTCTATGTCTTATCATGGCTGGATAACTCATTCCTTTTTAGTACTAAATGATCATTTGTTTTCTGAATATACTATACTTTATTAATTTACCTACTGAAGGACATCTTGGTTGCTTCCAAGTTTTGGCAAATATGATTAAAACTGCTGTAAACATCTGCGTGCAGGTTTTTATGTGGCTAGTAGAAGTTTTCATTTCCTTTGGGTAAATACCAAGAATAGCAATCACTGGACTATAGGGTAACAGTATATTTAGATTTTGTAACAAATTACCAAACTGCCTTCCAAAGTACCTATCCCATTTGCATTCACATCAGCAATAAATGAGAATTTCTCTTTCTTTAAATCTTTGCCAAAGTTTGGTGTTATCAGTGTTCCAGATTTTAACTATTCTAATAGATATGCAGTAATATCTCGTTGTTTTAATCTGCAATTCCCTGATAACACATGACATGAAGAATCTTTTTATATACTTATTTTCTACCTGTGCTTCTCAGGTGAGGTATCTGTTCGGGACTATGGCTACTTTTTAAATTGAGTTATTTGTTGTTGATTTTTAAGAGTTCTTTGTGTATTTTGGGTAGCAATCTTTATCAGATGTTGTTTTTGCAAACATTTTTTCCCAGACTGTGGCTCATCTTTGGCTCATCTTGTCATTCTCCTGAGATTGTCTTCCACAGAATAGAAGTTTTTAATTTTGATGAAGTCTAGTTTATCAATTATTTTTGTCATGGATCATGCCTTTGGTGTTATAACCAAATGGTCATCATCATACTCAAGATCATCTAGGTTTTCTCTTTTGTTATCTAGTTAACTTGTGTCATGGGGGTTTGTTATCTAGTTAACTTGTGTCACGGGGGGTTGCTCTACAGCTTATTTTATCACTCAGGTATTAAACCTAGTACCCATTGGTTATTTTTCCCGATCTTCTCCTTCCTACCATCCCCCGCCCTCCAATAGGCCCCAGTTGTGTTGTTCCCCTGCACATGTCCATGTGTTCTCTTTGTTTACCTACCACTTATAAGTAAGAACATGCAGTATTTGGTTTTCTGTTCCTGCGTTAGTTTGCTGAAGATAATGACTTTTTCATCCATGTTCCTGCAAAGGACATGATCTCATTCTTTTTTATGGCTGCATAGTATTCCATGGTATATATATACCACATTTTCTTTATGCAGTCTGCCATTGATGGGCATTTAGGTTGATTCTATGTCTTGGCCAAGCTATTGTGACTAGTGCTGTGATGAACATAGGCATTAATGTGTCTTTATAATAGAATGATTTATATTTCTTTGAGTATATACCCAAAGGAATGCACATGTTGAACCAACCATGCATCCTGAGGATGAGGCCTACTTGATTGTGGTGGATTCGCTTTTTTTATGTACTGCTGGATTTGGTTTGAGGTATTTGGTTGAGGTTTGGTATTTGGTTGAGGATTTTTGTCATAATGTTTGTCAAAGATATTGGTCTGAGGTTTTCTTTCTCTGTTGTGTTCCTGCCAGGTTTTGGTAAAATGCTGGTCTCATAGAATGATTTAGGGAGGATTCCCTTCTCCTCAATTTTTGGAATACTTTCAGTAGGAATAGTAGCAGCTCTTTTTTGTATATCTGGTATAATTCATCTGTGAATCTGCTTGGTCTTGGGTTTTTTGTTTTTTGTTTTTTTTTTTTATTGGTAGGCTATTTATTACTCATTTATAGAGCTCATTATTGGTCTGTTCAAGGATTCAGTTTCTTCCTGGTTCACTCTTGGTTGTATGTGTCCAGGAATTTATCCATTTCTTCTAGATGCTCTAGTTTATGTGCATAGACATATTTGTAATATTATCTGAGAGTTATTTGTATTTCTGTGGGGTCAGTGGTAATATCCTCCTTGTTTCTGATTGTGTTTATTTGGCACTTCACTTGTGTTTATTTGGCGCTTCACTTTTTTCTTTTTTATTCTAGCTAGTGGTCTACTTTTATTAATTTTTTTTTTTTTCAAAAAGGCAGCTCCTGGATTCCTTGATCTTTTGAATGATTTTACATATCTCAGTATCCTTCAGTTCTGCTCTGGTTTTGGTTATTTCTTGTCTTCTGCTAGCTTTGGGATTGTTTTGCTTTTGATTCTCTAGTTCTTTTATTTGTGATATTAGTTTCTAAAATTGCTGTCTTTCTAATCTTTTAATGTGGCCATTTAGTGCTATGAATTTCCCTCTTACCACTGCCTTAGCTGGGTCCCAGAGATTCTTGTATTTTGTATCTTTATTCTCATTTGTTTCAAATAATTTCTTGATTTCTAATTTAATTTCATTATTTAATCAAAACTCATTCAGGAGCAGGTTATTCAATTTCCATGTAATTGTACAGTTTTGAGTGAATTTTTTAGTCTTGATTTCTAATTTGATTGTCCTGTGGTCTGACAGATTGTTATGATTTCAGTTTCTTTACATTTTTTGAGGAGACTTTTACTTGCAAGTATGTAATCAATTTTAGAGTATGTGCCATGTGGCAATGAGAAGAATGTATATTCTGTTTTGGGGTGGAGAGTTCTGTAGATGTCTGTAGATGTCTGTCAGGTCCATTTGATGCAGTGCTGGGTTCGGGTCCTGAATACCTTTGTTAAATTTCTGTTTTGATTATCTAATATTGTCAGTTAGGTGTTAAAGCCTCCCAGTATTATTATGTAGGAGTCTGTCTTTATGAAGGTCTCTAAGAACTTGCTTTATGAATCTGAGTGTTCCTTGTATGTGCTCTTTGTTGGTTGCATGTGCATCTAGGATAGTCAAATCTTGTTGAATTGAATATTTACCATTGTGTAAAGCCCTTCTTTGTATTTTTTATCTCTGTTGGTCTAAACCAACGTAATTATATAATTCAGCTCATCTGTTCCCCCAGAGTCACTGAGGGCCAGAAACAAGTCTGGGTGTACTATAGCCCTGTATAGGATTCCCAGCCTTCTCCCCCATCACTCCAACTTCTGGGTCTTCCCTCTGTCCACTCTCAGTGCCTTCCCTCTGAAGATTTATTAGAAACATGCCAGTTATCTCAGTCTCTCAGTGGGAGCTGTTCTGCCTGGCTCCTTCTTGTCGGTCATCTTGCCCTCTGCCACCAGTTTTCTCTTACATTATCTTCTAGGAGTTTAATATTCTAGCACTTGACATTTAGATCTATAATCTGTTTTGAGTTGATTTGTGTAATAGATATAGGGTCTGTATCTAGATTTATTTTTGAATGGTTGTCCCACTGTTCTGGCACCATTTGTTGAAAAGACAATATTTTCTCCCTTGTATTGTATTTGTTCTTTTCTCGTAGATTAGTTGACCAAATATGAGGAGCTATTTCTGGCTTTCTATTTTGTTCCATTGATCTACTTATTTATTCTGTCACCAATGCCATGTTGTCCTGATTATTACAGCTTCATAGTAAGTCTTGACATTGAATAGTGTCAATCCTCCAACTTTTTAAAATTCATTATTGTGTTGGCTCTTCTTGGTTTTGTGCCTCTCCATATAAACTTCAGAATCAGTTTGTTGGTGTCCACAAAGTAACTTGCTGGGATTTTGACTGAGATTGCATGGAATCTATACATCATGTTGGGAAGAACTGACATCCTGACAATATTGAATCTTCATATCCATGAACATGGACTATTGCTCCATTTATTTAGTTCTTTGATTTTGTTCATCAAAGTTTTGTAGTTTTCCTCATGTCAATTATGTACATATATTTTATTAGATATATACTCTACTTTCATTATTAACTTTCATTTAGAATTAGTAATACATTTAATGCTCATCACGAGTCTTTATGTTAGTGTGTCGCTAGATGGGCTGTTGGAAGCTCTTTCTCTGGTTGATTACTCAGGTATGGTTTGTGGGAATAAAATCATCTTCATGGTTATAATGTTACCTGTGTTTATAATGTTGATAAAGAATTGCTATCAAAGTCTGATTGTGAACTATCATTTTTATTTACCTATAAGTATCTTGTTTTTTTAGCCCAGTTAACAAAAGGATTTTTAAATTTTTTCTTTAGTTTTACCAAGATGAAATGTTATTAATTATTTTGAGTCTGTTTTCTACTATACAGTGTGCTCTTTTGAGTATGAAAATGTGTGTGTGTGTATGTGTGTGTGTGTATAAATATACATGTTCCAAGATTTTCTTGAATTATGCTTTTTAGTATTCTCTTCCAATGCATTGAGTTTTTTTTTTTTTTTCTTTAGGGATTCCTGTTACCCATATATTGGATCTTCTTTACCTATCTTTGATATTTTCATTTTCTTTCAAATTCCTTAATATCTCTATTTCTTTATTTTTGATTTAAAAAATTTTCTTCCTCTTACATATCTTAAACTTATCTATTGTCTTTATTTGCTCTTCTGTTCCTGTTTATACATTTCTAAAATGATTTTTGCTTATATGTAATTTTTTTTCCATATTCCGTCATCTCATTTCTAAATGTTACTAATTAAGATTCACACTGTGTTTCAAATCTTGATTCATTTTCTTCATTTTTAAAATCTCATTTCAAAATAGTATGCCACAGTTTTATTTTTGTAAGGGTGTCTTTTGGATGTACTTTAGTTATAAATATGCTATTATGTTTCTTATGTCTTTCTTCTGTTTCCTATCCTGAAATTTATTTGGGGCTTCTGTTCATTTGTATCTGTTTTTCCCCCTCTATCTTCTCTCACACAGTTGGTGATTTCATAGAAATCTGTGTCTGTTAGTAATTTGTTCCCGACCATTTGTATTTGTGGATTCCTGGAAATACATTGCTACTTATTTAGTTTTGTTGTAAAAGTTGTTAATCAGTTTTATATTTTCATATTCATTTGAATGACGTTTTTAACTGTAGTAGATTAAAAAGAGCAAAAAAATTTGAAAGAAATCCATATAAACAAAAGCATAATTCTTTAAAAAGAAAGGAAAAATTAAATTGATCAATAAAAGTTAGATCTTGATTTTTGGATAAACTAATAGTAAAGTAAATTTTACACAGGACTGATTTTTTTTTAATGACACACAACATTGGGAACAAAGACACAATTCGATGGTCAGCAATATAACATTTAATTTGAAATCCTAAGCAAGTGAGTGTTTTCTACGTATATAAAAACCATATCAAAAAGTAGAAAACTAAATAAATCAATGTGCAGAAAACAGTTAACATAGCAGGCCTGAAGCTTTTCTCTTTATAAGTATCTGCGTACAGACTGGTCCTTGGCACATATCTGAAATCTTAGCACTTGACCCATTCCATGAACTGACATGAAACTTTCCCTACTCATCAGGGTGGTTCACTGTGCTTTAGATTGTTTGTGGAATCACTTCAGTTTATGCTAAACACTTGCTTTCCTTCATGGAATCTGGAATTTTGGGCAAGGGAAAGGTTGTCAATGTGATGAGACCCCAGTTAAAACTTTGGGTGTTGAGTCTCTAATGGGCTTCACTGGGCAGACACATTGCACATTTGTTACTGCATTTTTCATTGCTGAGAAAAGGACATGCTAAATTTCCAAGAGTACCTTTACAGAAAGAAGAGAGCATAAGGAAGTCTGTGTATGAATTTCTCCAGACTCTTAACCATGCCATTTTCCCTGCTGATACCCTTTTGCTGTAATAAGTCTTAGCTGTGAAAACAGCTGCATGCTGAGTCCTACTAGTGAATCACTGAATATTGTACTTCTCGTGAATCACATAACCTACAACCATAAAATAAGTGAAAAAGATAGTAAACTTTTTAACCCCCTGAAAATATACAGCTACAGATAGTTTCAAGGACACATTTTGCCAAATCTTTAAAGCATCAGGCTTCTAAATTATCTCACTGAAATCCTCTTTTGTCTTTTCTTATTACAGCATGTGTATATTACACTGTTTAGTCTTTTAATGCAGTTTTTCATCTATTTCATATCAGTTGTTAGGCATGGAAGATTCATAATTGTTATATCTTTTAATATTTTAAATCCAATCTCATTAATCAAAATACCTCTTTTTATAGAGTATGTGAGATGGTTTGGCTGTGTCCCCAGCAAAATCTCATCTTGAATTCCTACGTGTTGTGGGAAGAACCCAGTGGCAGGTAATTGAAATCATGAGAGCAAGTCTTTCTCATGCTCTTCTTATGATAGTGAATAAGTTCCATGAGATCTGATGGCTTTATAAGACAGAGTTCCTGCACAAGCTCTCTCTTTGCCTGCTGCCAACCACATAAAATGTGACTTGCTTTTCCTTGCCTTTCACCACGATTGTTAGGCCTCCCTAGCCATGCAGAATTGTAAGTTTAATAAACTCTTTCTTTTATATATAGCCCCGTCTCAGGTATGTCTTTATAAGCAGCATGAAAACAGACTAATGCAACGTGCCTTAGTGTTAGATTTCCCAGATTTGTATTTTCACTCTTAAGATATTGTTGAAATTAATTAAATTATTTGAACCTCAGTTTCTTCATGTGTAAAGTACTATATATTATAAGGTATTCTTATAATATGTTTATAGAGTACTATATTGTAGTGTACTCCATAAGGTTGATATGAGGATTAAATTAGAGAATGTACTTATAAAGCAGTAATACATTCACAATTCATATGAATGTTAGATATAGCAACATAGTAGGCATTTTAACCCATTGACATTTACTCTGGTTACTAATATTTGGAAAATTTTCAATCAATTAAGAATTACTGTAAAATTAATTAGCTAATTCACTCATTCATTAATTCATTCGTATACTCATTTATTCACTTATCTATTCAAAAAATATTAAGTACTAGTTATTCTGGACCATGAGACTCTATACGAAATAAGATAGACATGATTGTAGTCTCATGAAATGTACATCCTGTTGTTATTTAAGTACACATTAATAAACATTTTTAACAACACCTCGGTATTTATCTTCTTTAAGTCAATACTTGAGCATTTTTAACGTCCCTCCTCTTCCTCTTCATCTTCTCCCCTCACCTCCAGCTCCCTCTTCATCTTCTCCCCTCACCTCCAGGTCATCTCTTATGTTAATATACTTTGGAATTTTTGTTTCAGAGTATGGTTATTCTTGTTTACAATAAACTCTTTATACTATAATACTATCTTTTCTAAAATGAAGTTTAACCTTTTAAACTCATTGTATTTTTCTCTTCTACTGATTGTACTAGTGACTAGACAATTACCAGAGCTCAAATTAACTGTGTTGATAAAAATCTTTGTCATATATACAAAAGTCTAAAATCTTAGTCCTTGAGAAGATTCTGCTAGTAATTTTTCTTTTGCTTCTTTGTATATTTGAAAGTCTATTTTTCCCTCACTACTGAATAATTCTTTATAGATATGATATTTTAGGACAAAAACTATTATTCTTCAGAACTAGACAAATACTTTCAGTGTAACTTACGGGGATTCCGTTAATCTGTTTTGAAATTTTTTTTCAAAAGAGAGTTTTTTTTTTAACTACACTATAAGCTTTAGGGTTTTTCTTTAACCGTTGGTAACCATGAATTTGTTTTCCATTTCTTTTTTTTTTTTTTTTCATTTTAAGAGTGCTATATAAATTGAATCATATAGTATGTACATTTTTAAGATTACATTTATTTCCATTCACTCAGCATAATTCCCTTGAGAGCCATCCAAGTTGTTGTGTATGTCACTAATTTATTTGTTTTTAAATAGTAGTCCATGGTATGGATATGCCACCATTTGTTTAAGCATTCACCTATTAGAAAGAAATCTGATGCCCCAGAGGGCCCAAGCTAAAGCTACAAACTCCCTCTCAAGGAAATGGTGCCTTGGGGGAGCCATTGCATTTACCCTTCACAGTTACTGTTCCACCCAGCACCCCTACGCCACCGCTGAAGTGGCACCCTGCATTCTAGGGAAATGGGGCCTTGGCCGCCCAGAGCAGTCATGCCCCCCAGTACTAAAGCTAAAGTGGTGTCCTCTCTATTGGGAAAACACCACCTTGGCCACCCAGAGCAGTCATATGGCTTGCCTCTGAGCTAATGTAACTACCAGCCTCCTGGGGAATCAAGCAGCCAAATATCCCAGGGCTGAGTTGACATGGTACCCCAGGTCCTAGGGAAACAGACCATTGACCAAGCTGAGACATCTGAAATAAAAGCCAAACAACCTCTAATACTCTACTTTTCTGGAACTGGACTAGCCCCTACAGTCTGAGCTGCTGAGACATCCCTCTGCCAAGGGGGTAGAATTATGATTTTGCTGCTCCCTGTCCACAGGGCCCAAACAACAGCTATACCCTGCCCCTCCAGGGTTCTTGCTTCTGCTATGCCTGACCTCAAAGAGTCTGGGATACTACTGAGTCCCATCATTACAGGGTCTAGGGTCAACATTACACAGTGCCTCATCCCCTGGGACCTGAATTGCCACTGAGCCTAACTGGCACTTGTTCCAAAATTGCAGCTGTACTTGGCTCCCGAAGCCCAAACCTCCAGAGTTCCCTTTCTTCCCCAGAGCCAGGCCAGTGCTTTACCCTGCTCCCTATGGTAAGAGTCATAGCTCTAACCTGGCCCCCTGGGTTTAAGCTACTACAGGGTGCCTTAGATAACCTGGCTCTGTGGCAATCTGCATCCAACCCTCCTCAGAGAGTGAACCTACATTCCAAGGCCCAGATGCCATAATACATTATTGAGACCTTGAGCCTAGGACCCTGGCTTCACAGCTGCTCTAGGCAACTGTACTCTGGAACCCAGCACTGTTGCAACTGCTTGTAGGGCATGTCATATCCAACACCAAGAGGGATCCCCTCAGCTAAGTCTCCCCATCGTGAAGAAAACAAGAACAAGAGGACCTTAAAAAACCCTTGCTTCTGAGAATCCTAACAATGGATTCTGCCACTCCTGCTGCCAAAAACGCCTACAGCCTAGGACACTGTGGCACCCACAGCCATTGCTAATATTGATCACAGCAGCTGAAGAAGCTATGGATAAGTTGCATCATTATATCACTCAGACTTAGAACTACCATATTTTTCACAACCAGGACACTAAGATCCATCTGCAGGTGAAAGTTTTTCTCTACAAAAGCCACTCTATAAAACTTTGAATAGGTGACTGTTCCAATAGATGTGCAGACATTAATGCAGGGATATAGGAAACATGAAAGAGCAGGGAAATACTACACCACCAGAGGAAAATAATTACTCTTCAGTAGCTGACCCCAAAGAAAATAAACTCTTTAAATTGAAAATGAATTCAAAATAAAAAAATTGTAGTGAACCTCTGTGAGATACAAAAGAATAAAGATGGACAATTAAAGAAAATCAGGAAAACAATGAATTCTTCCAAACTTATTTGCTAGGCTAGCATTATCCTGATACCCTAAAGAGACAAGGTCACAACAAAAGAAAACTACAGGTCAGTATCCCTAATAAGTGGAGATGCAGAAATCATTAACGAAGTACTATCAAACTCAATTTAACAGAACATTAAAAAGATAATTGACCATAATTAAGTGCCATTCATCCCAGGATGAAAATGTGATTCAACATACACAAATCAATAACGTTCTTTTATCACATTAATAAAATAAAGGACAAAACCTATATGATTATTTTAGTAGATACAGAAGAAGCATTTGACAAAATTCAACATCCCGCATGATAAAAAAGAACTCTGAACAAATAAGGCATAGAAGATAAGTACCTCAGTATAATAATGCAGTACATGAGAAATCCACAGTAAAAGCTTTGAGCTTTTCCCCTAGATCTGGAACAAGACAAGAATTCCGACTTTCACTACTTCCATTCAAGATAATACTAGAAGTCTTATGGTGGGCAGTTAGGCAAGAGAAAGAAATATAAGCATCCAACTCAGAAAGAAGGAAGTAAAACTGCCTCTGTTAAGAGATAATATGATCTTCTGTATAGATAATCCTACAGATTCCACAAAAAACTGTTAGAAATGATAAAGATAGTAACTTGTAGGATACAAAACCAACATTCAAAAATCAGTAGTGTTTCTATATACTAATAGTAGAATATCTAAAGAAGATATCAAGAAAACAATGACATTTATGATAGTACAAAAAATGAGAGACCCAGGAATAAATTTAACGAAGGAAATAAAAGATCTCTATACTGATACTATAAGATTTATGAAAAAATTAAAAAAAAAACACACAAATTAATGGAAGTATAGCCTGTGTTCTTGGATTGGAAGGATTAATATTATTAAAATATCCATCTTAATCAAGTGATTTATAAATTAAATGCAATTGCTATGAAAATACCAGTAATATTTTTCACAGAAATAGAAAAAAGAATCCTATAGTTCATATGGAACCATGAAAGATCCTGAAGATTCAAGGCAATTTTGAATAAAAATAACAAAATTAGAGGCATCACACTACCTAACCTCATAATATACCACAAAGTCATAGCAATCAAAGCAGCATGGTACTGACATAAAAACAGACACATAGACCAGTGGAACAGAATCAGAATAGAGAACACAGAAAACAATTCACATATCTAACGTCAACTCATTTTTGACAAAACTTCCAAGAGCACACATTGAGAAAGGACAGTTTCTTTTATAAATGGTGCTGGAAAAAATTACATATCCACATGAAGAAGAATGAGATTAGACCCCTACCTCTCACCATGTACAAACATCAACTCAAAATGAATTAAGGACTTAAATCTAAAACCTGAAACTATGAAACCACCAGAAAAAAATAAGGGAAGTGCATCATAACTTTGGTCTGTGCAAAGAGTGTTTTGGATAAGACCTCAAAAGCACAGTTAACAAAAGCAAAAACAGACAAATAGGGTTACATGAAATGAAGAAGCCTCTGCATAGCAAGCAAAACAATCAACAGAGTGAAGAGACAACCTACAGAAAGGGAGAAAATGTTTACCTCCTGTTCATATGACATGTGGTTAATATCTAGAATATATAAGGAACTCAACAGCAAGAAAACAAATCCAATTTAAAAATAAAAGACCTGAATAGAAGTGTATAAAAAAAGACATACAAATGGCCAAAATGTATATGAAAAATGCTAACATCACTAATCATCAGAGAAATACAAACCAAAACCACCATGTAGTATCATCTCACCCCAGTTAGGATGCCTATGGTTAAAAAGACAGAAAATAAATTCTGGTGAGGATGCAGAGAAAGAGGAATGCTTGTACACTGTTGGTAGGAATGTAGAGTAGGAGAACCATTATAGAAAACAGTATGGAGGTTCCTCAAAAAATTAAAAATACAACTGCCATACTGAGAATTTATCCAAAGGAAAGGAAATCGTTATGTTGAGAGAAATCTGCACCCCCATGTTTATCGCAGCACTATTCACAGTAGCCAAGATATGGAACAAATCTAGGTGTCCAACAGCAGATAAAAGGATAAAGAAATGTGATATATATCTATACCAGGGAATACTATTTAGCCACAAAAAATGAAATCCTGTAATTCACAGTTGCATAAATGGAACTAGAAGACATTATGTTAAGTGCAATAAGCCAAGAAAATGAAGTTAAACCCCACATGTTCTTACATGTGGAAGCGAAGTTGATCTCATAGAAGTAAAAAGTAGAACAGAGGATACTAGAATCTGTAAAGGATAGGGGAGGGGAAGGATAGGGACAGATTTGTTAAAGGATACAAAATTACAGCTAGATGGGAGAAATAAGTTCTAGTGTTGTTATAAGGCGACTATAATTCACACTAATATATTGTTTCAAATAGCTAGAAGGAGGGTATTGAATGTTCCCAATACTAAGAAATGATAAGTATTTGACATGATGGATATGCTAATCTGGACTGGATCACTGTACATGATATATCTCAAAACATCGCTATGTATCCCATGAATATATACAATTATTATTTGTCACTTTGCATATATATTTATATATGCTTATATACATTTATACATATATATCAATGTTTATTTCCTAAAAACAAAGACTTTCTTTTACATAACCATAGTATAGTGACGGCAACTCAAAACGTTAACATTTATACAGTATTGTTATCTATACACACTATTCAGATTTCATGAATTGTCACACAATTGCTCTTTATATCCAAAATCTTTACTCTGATTTCCAAAGCAGCCGACTTCTTTGATCATATCTTGCTCTAGCCACACTTGCCTTCCTTCTAGCATGCCATGCTCATTCTGGCCTTAGGGGCTTTGCACTGGCTGGCTTTTCTACCTGAAGCCTTATTTTTCCCAATGTAATGGAGTTACATTTTCTCCTTATAGTGATTTTAGTCTTGGTTTACATGTTACCTCTTTAGAGGGATCTCCCCTGATCACTTGACAGAAGCATCCAATTACTCTTACTTTTTAAAATTCTAATTCTCTGCAAAGTGCCTTTTACTAGTTGATACTCAATTTGTTCATATATCGTCCACCTCAAGTAAAATGGAAGCTCTATGTGAGTAGAGAACTTGATATTCTTGTTCTTGACTCTATTTTATTTCCCAGGGTAATGACCAAAGCACAGTAGGTAATTAACACATATGTGTTACCAAATGAATGAGCTGATAGATGTAATCCATGGATATCACATCCCAAATTCTTCTCAAGTACCATTTTATCTTTTAATGATAGTATCCTTTAATGCTTGAAATAGATATACCAGATTTAATATTAGCGAGAAACAGCAACATAATGATCTCCCAAAACAAGACTTTGTAATACAGAAGAAACCTCTACTGGGAAATCCATAAAACTACAATATGTTTAAGGCTGGACAATAGAACTTGGTTCAGGCTATCAATTTTTGGTTATGATGCGACATTGTTATGCTAAAGAGAGCCTACGTTAGGCAAGATAGAAATTTGAAGATAGGGTAAATATTGTTTTGTCTCTGCTCATACATCACTCAAGGTAAGTCTACCCTTAAAATTAAATATAGTTTTGTCATATAATATAATTGCTTTTAAATTATAAGCAAAAATATTTTTTTCTGACTTTAATTTACTTGTCTTCAGTGAACTATTTTCCAGTTCTTGTTTGGAACTCTGCATAATTAATCAAGTGATCTACATTATTAGATTTGATCTATCTTGATAATCTTGTGGTTATCAAAGTTTATTGCTCACATGGAAACTATGGAAAGGCATTTTCAGTGCCACATGGAAGTATAATTTTGCATATTGATACATAAGTAGCACTGTGGCATTCCTGCTTGACCTGACCCCATGCTTTTGCATAGAGGCAATACCTTTCTTCATGATCACTCTAGAAGTGTGCAGAGAGGTTAAATGACTTGCTCAGAGTCTTGCAGCAGACCTAGGCAGATCCATGGGTGGTCACCCTGTTTGTGTGGCTTCAGTTGAAATTCATGAAGTATTTGGGGTTCTACTCTTGATAATTAGGAGCTGGAGTCCAAGTTACTGTAGTTAATGTATTTCCCTATTGCTCCCTCAGAGTGCAGCACTTTCTGATCTACTAAACTGACTCACCCTGTAAGAACACTGACCCTGTTTTTTTCTTAGCATGTGAAGCTTTTTTTACCCCCAGTTTCATTTTTCTCAATGTCTATGTATATCAGAATCATCTAGGGAGAATTCCAATTCACAACATCTGAAGTAAGATCCACAAATTTATATTCTTAACATACCCCCAGATGATTTTTATAATATTGAGAAATATTTGGGTTCTAATCACGATCCACTGATGGTTGTCTGATCAAATAAGAGAGAAATAAGAAATGTATTGGAAATATAAATTTATCTTTTTATTTATATAAGTCCTGTTGAGAACATTTTGGCTTCAGATTGGTACCTGCTGTGTTCTAACTCACCTGTTTTCATGTTAGCCATACAATCACAACCTCTTCTTTTTTTAACCAATAATAGTGTATTTCATGTAGATTTTTATCTTAAGTACCTTGAATTGGGGATGACAGGGCTTTTTGTTGTTGTTCCAAGTTTTACTTTTTAAATTTGTTCAATTTTTTTTATTATACTTTAAGTTCTAGGGTACATGTGCACAATGTATGCATTTGATATGTTCGTATACATGAGTCATGTTGGTTTGCTGAAGCCATCAACTCATCATTCATGTTAGGTATTTCTCCTAATGCTATCCCTCCCGCAGGCCTCTACCCCTGACAGGCCCTGGTGTGTGATGTTCCACACCCTGTGTCCAACTGATCTCATTGTTCAGTTCCCACCTATGAGTGAGAACATGTGATGTTTGGTTTTGTATCCTTGTGATAGTTTGCTGTGAATTATGGTTTCCAGCTTCATCCATGTCCCTGCAAAGGACATGAACTCATCGTTTTTTATGGCTGCATGGTATTCCATGGTGTATATGTGCCACATTTTCTTAATCCAGTCTATCACTGATGGATATTTGGGTTGGTTCCAAGTCTTTGCTATTGTGAATAGTGCCACAATAAACATACGTGTGTATGTGTCTTTATAACATCATGATTTATAATCCTTTGGGTATATACCCAGTAATGGTATTGCTGGGTCAAATGCTAATTCCACTTCAAGATCCTTGAGGAATCGCCATACTCTTTTCCATAATGGTTGAACTAGTTTACAATCCCACCAACAGTGTAAAAGCATTCCGATTTCTCCACATCCTCTCCAGCATCTGTTGTTTCCTGACTTTTTAATGATTGCCATTCTAACTGATGTGAGATGGTATCTCATTGTGGTTTTGATTTGCCTTTCTCTGATGACCAGTGATGATGAACATTTTTTCATGTGTATGTTGGCTGCATAGATGTCTTCTTTTGCGAAGTGTCTGTTCATATTCTTTGCCCACTTTTTGATGGGATTGTTTAATTGTTTCTTGTACATTTGTTTGAGTTCTTTGTAGATTGTGGATATTAGCCCTTTGTCAGATGGGTAGATTGCAAAAATTTTCTCCCATTCTGTAGAAATGTAGCTTCCAGAGGAAGGATCAGGCAGCAATATTTGCTGTTCTGCAGTACTTGCCATTCTACAGCCTCCATTGGTGATACCCAGGCAAACAGGGTCTAGAGTGGAACTCCAGCAAACTCCAACAGA
The DNA here is from genome assembly GCF_002776525.5 of Piliocolobus tephrosceles. Taxonomy (NCBI): domain Eukaryota; kingdom Metazoa; phylum Chordata; class Mammalia; order Primates; family Cercopithecidae; genus Piliocolobus; species Piliocolobus tephrosceles. Next base: position 175,291,256 of record NC_045437.1, read on the forward strand.
CCTGCAGCTGAGGGGCCTGTTAGAAGGAAAACTAACAAACAGAAAGGAATGGCATCAACATCAACAAAAAGGTCATCTACAACAAAACCCCATCTGTAGGTCACCAACATCAAAGACCGAAGGTAGATAAACCCACAAAGACAGGCAGAAAGCACAGCAGAAAAGCTGAAAATTCTAAAAAATCAGAGCACCACTTCTCCTCCAAAAATATCACAGCTCCTCACCAGCAATGGAACAAAGCTGGATGGAGAATGACTTTGAGGAGTTGACAGAAGCAGGCTTCAGAAGGTCGGCAATAACAAATTTCTCCAAGCTAAAGGAGCATGTTCTAACCCATCACAAGGAAGCTAAAAACCTTGAAAAAACATTGGACAAATCGCTAGGTAGAATGAACAGTGTAGAGAAGACCTTAAATGACCTGATGGAGCGGAAAACCATGGCATGAGAACTTCGTGACATGTGCGCAGGCTTCAATAGCCAATTCAATCAAGTGGAAGAAAGGGTATCAGTGATTGAAGATCAAATTAATGAAGTAAAGCAAGAAGACAAGGTTAGAGAAAAAAAGAGTAAAAAGAAATGAACAAAGCCGCCAAGAAGTATGGGACTCTGTGAAAAGATCAAATCTACATTTGATTAGTGTACCTGAAAGTGACAAGAATGAAACCAATTTGGAAAACACTCTGCAGGATATTATCCAGGAGAACTTCCCCAACCTAGCAAGGCAGGTCAACATTCAAATTCAGGAAACACAGAGACCACCACAAAGATACTCCTCGAGAAGAGCAACTCTAAGACACATACTTGTCAGATTCACCAAAGTTGAAATGAAGGAAAAAATGTTAAGGGCAGCCAGAGAGAAAGGTTAGGTTACCCACAAAGGGAAGCCCATCAGACTAACAGCAGATCTCTCGGCAGAAACTCTCCAAGCCAAAAGAGAGTGGGGGCCAATATTCAACATTCTTAAAGAAAAGAATTTTAAACACAGAATTTCATATCCAGCCAAACTAAGTTTCATAAGTGAAGGAGAAATAAAATCCTTTACAGACAAGCAAATGCTTAGAGATTTTGTCACCACCAGACCTGCCCTACAAGAGATCCTGAAGGAAGCACTAAACATGTAAAGGAGCAACAGGTACCAGCCACTGCAAAAACATGTCAAAATGTGAAGTCCATCGATGCGAGGAAGAAACTGCATCAACTAGCGAGCAAAATAACCAGCTAATATCATAATGACAGGATCAAGTTCACACATAACAATATTAACATTAAATGTAAATGTACTAAATGGTCCAATTAAAAGACACAGACTGGCAAATTGGATAAAGAGTCAAGACCCATCAGTCTGCTGTATTCAGGAGACCCATCTCACATGCAGAGACACACATAGGCTCAAAATAAACGGATGGAGGAAGATCTACAAAAAATGCAATGGAGAACAAAATGGAGAACATTTTGGAGAACAAAAAATGCAAGGGTTGCAATCCTAGTCTCTGATAAAACAGACTAAACCATCAAAGATCAAAAGAGACAAACAAGGCCATTACATAATGGTAAAGGGATCAATTCAACAAGAACAGCTAACTATCCTAAATATATATGCAGCCAATACAGGAGCACCCAGATTCATAAAGCAAGTCCTTAGAGACTTACAAAGAGACTTAGACTCCCATACAATAATAATAGGAGACTTTAACACCCCACTGTCAACATTAGACAGATCAATGAGACAGAAAGTTAACAAAGATATGCAGGAATTGAACTCAACTCTGCACCAAGCAGACCTAATAGACATCTACAGAAGTCTCCACCCCAAATCAACAGAATATACATTCTTCTCAGCACCATATCACACTATTCCAAAGTTGACCACATAGTTGGAAGTAAAGCACTCCTTAGCAAATGTACAAGAACAGAAATTATAACAAACTGTCTCTCAGACCACAGTGCAGTCAAACTAGAACTCAGGACTAAGAAACTCAATCAAAACCACTCAACTACATGGAAACTGAACAACCTGCTCCTGAATGACTACTGAAGGCAGTAGTCATTCACTAAATGAAGGCAGAAATAAAGATGTTCTTTGAAACCAAAGAGAACAAAGACACAACCTACTGGAATCTCTGGGACACATTTAAAGCAGTATGTAGAGGGAAATTTATAGAAAAAATGCCCACAAGAGAAAGCAGGAAAGATCTAAAATTAACACCCTAACATCACAATTAAAAGAACTAGAGAGGCAAGAGCAAACACATTCAAAAGCTAGCAGAAGGCAAGAAATAACTAAGATCAGAGAAGAACTGAAGGAGATAGAGACACAAAAAACCCTCCAAAAAATCAATGAATCTGGCTGGGTGTGGTGGCTCATGCTAGTAATCCTAGCACTTTGGGAGGTCTAGGCGGGCAGATCACAAATTCAGGAGATCGAGACCATCCTGGCAAACACGGTGAAACCCCGTCTCTACTAACAATACAAAAAAAAAATTGGCTGGGCATGGTGGCAGGTGCCTGTATTCCCAGCTTCTCAGGAGGCTGAGGCAGGAGAATGGCGTGAACCCAGGGGCCGGCAGAGCTTGCAGTGAGCGGAGATCACGCCATTGCACTCCAGCCTGTGTGACAGAGCAAGACTCCATCTAAAAAATAATAATAATAATAATGAATCCAGGAGCTGGTTCTTTGAAAAGATCAGCAAAATTGATAGACCACTAGCAAGATTAATAAAGAAGAAAAGAGAGAAGAATCAAATAGATGCAATAAAAAATGATAAATGGGATATCACCACCAACCCCACAGAAATACAAACTACCACCAGAGAATACTATAAACACCTCTACGCAAATAAACTAGAAAACCTAGAAGAAATGCATAATTTCCTGGACACTTACACTCTCCCAGGACTAAATCAGGAAAAAGTTGAGTCCCTGAATAGACCAATAGCAGGCTCTGAAATTGAGGCAATAATTAATAGCAAGGAGTTGATACCATTCCTTCTGAAACTATTCCAATCAATAGAAAAAGAGGGAATGCTCCCTAACTCATTTTATGAGACCAATATCATCCTGATACCAAAGCCTGGCAGAGACACAACAAAAAAAGATAATTTTAGACCAATATCCCTGATGAACATCAATGCAAAAATCCTCAATAAAATACTGGCAAACTGAATCCAGCAGCACATCAAAAAGCTTATCCACCACGATCAAGTGGGCTTCATCCCTGGGATGCAAGGCTGGTTCAAGGTACACAAATCAATAACCATAGTCCAACATATAAACAGAACCAAGGACAAAAACCACATGATTATCTCAATAGATGCAGAAAAGGCCTTCAATAAAATTCAACAGCCCTTCATGCTAAAAACTCTCAATAAATTCGGTATTGATGGAACGTATCTCAAAATAATAAGAGTTATTTATGACAAACCCACAGCCAATACCATACTGAATGTGCAAAAACTGGAAGCATTCCCTTTGAAAACTGGCACAAGACAGGGATGCCCTCTCTCACCACTCCTATTCAACATAGTGTTGGAAGTTCTCGCCAGGGCAATCAGGCAAGAGAAAGAAATAAAGGTATTCAGTTAGGAAAAGAAGAAGTCAAGTTGTCCCTGTTTGCAGATGACATGATTGTATATTTAGAAATCCCCATTGTCTCAGCCTAAAATCTCCTTAATCTGATAAGCAACTTCAGCAAATTCTCAGGATACAAAATCATTGTGCAAAAATCACAAGCATTCTTATACACCAGTAACAGACAAACAGAGAGCCAAATCATGAGTGAACTCCCATTCACAATAGCTTCAAAGAGAATAAAATACCTAGGAATCCAACTTACAAGGGATGTAAAAGACTTCTTGAAAGAGAAGTACAAACTACTGCTCAGTGAAATAAAAGAGGACACAAACAAATGGAAGAACATACCATGCTCATGGATAGGAAGAATCAATATCGTGAAAATGGCCATACTGCCCAAGGTAATTTATAGATTCAATGCCATCCTCATTAAGCTACCAATGACTTTCTTCACAGAATTGGAAAAAACTGCTTTAAAGTTCATATGGAAGCAAAAATGACCTCGCATTGCCAAGACTATCCTAAGCCAAAAGAACAAAGCTGGAAGCATCACGCTACCTGACTTCAAACTATACTACAAGGCTACAGTAACCAAAAGAGCATGGTACTGGTACCAAAACAGAGATATAGACCAATGGAACAGAACAGAGCCCTCAGAAATAACGACACACATTTACAACTATCTGATCTTTGACAAACTATCTGATCTTTGACAAACAAAAACAAGAAATGGGGACAGGATTCCCTATTTAACAAATGGTGCTGGGAAAACAGGTTAGCCAAATGTAGAAAGCTGAAACTGGATCCCTTCCTTATACCTTATACAAAAATAAATTCAAGATGGATCAAAGACTTAAATGTTAGACCTAAAACCATCAAAACACTAGAAGAAAACCTAGGCAATACCATTCAGGACATAGGCATGGGCAAGGACTTCATAACTGAAACACTAAAAGCAATGACAACAAAAGCCAAAATAGACAAATGGGATCTAATTAAACTACAGAGCTTCTGCACATGAAAAAAATGCTCATCATCATTCGTCATCAGAGAAATGCAAATGAAAACCACAATGAGATACCATCTCACACCAGTTTCAATGGCAATCTTTAAAAAATCAGGAAACAACAGGTGCTAGAGAGGATGTGGAGAAATAGGAACACTTTTACACTGTTGCTGGAACTGTAAACTACTTCAACCATTGTGGGAAACAGTGTGGCAATTCCTCAAGGATCTAGAACTAGAAATACCATTTGACCCAGCCATCCCATTCCTGGGGATATACCCCAAGGATTGTAAGTCATGCTGCTGTAAAGACACATGCACACGTATGTCTATTGCGGCACTATTCACAATAGCAAAGACTTGGAATCAACCCAATTGTCTATCAGTGACAGACTGGATTAAGAAAATGTGGCACATATACACCAGGGAATACTATGCAGCCATAAAAAGGATGAGTTTGCATCCTTTGTAGGGACATGGAGGCAGCTGGAAACCATCATTCTCAGCAAACTATCGCAAGGACAGAAAACCAAATACCGCATGTTCTCACTCATAGGTGGGAATTGAACAATGAGATCACTTGGACTCGGGAAGGGGAACATCACACACTGGGGCCTGTAGTGGGGAGGGGGTGGCGGGGAGGGATAGCATTAGGAGATACACCTAATGTAAATGACGAGTTGATGGGTGCAGCACACCAACATGGCACATGTATACATATGTAACAAACCTGCACGTTGTGCACATGTACCCTAGATCTTAAAGTATAATAATAATAAAAAAAGCTGCCTCTATAGCATAAAAGTTGAAAGTGATGCAGGAAGTAATGATGTAGAAACTGTGGCACGTTATCCAGAAGATTGAGATAAGATCATTGATGAAGATGGCTATGCTAAGCAGTGGATTTTCAGTGGAAATAAAACAAGTTTCTATTTGGAAAAGATGCCATTGAGAACATTTGTAACTAGAGAGAAGTCAATGCCTGACTTCAACGGACAGGCTGACCCTCTTCTTAGAGGCTAATGCAAGTGAAGACTCTAAGTTGAAGCCAGTGCTCATTGCCCATTCTGAAAACCTTAGCACCATTAACAATGATGCTAAATCAACACTAATTCTGCTCTATAAATGAGACAAGAAAGCCTGGAGGACAGCACATATGTTTACAGCACGGTTTAGTAAATATTTTAAGCCTATGGTTGAGACCTACTTCTCAGGAAAAAAAGATTCTTTACAAAATATTACTGTTCATTTACAATGTACCTGTTAACCCAAGAATTCTGATGGATGTGCTCAAGAATATTAACGTATTTTTCATGCCTGCTAACATCACATTGTTTTTATAGCCCATGGATCTAGAAGTAACTTTTATGTTCAAGTTTTAATATTTAAGATATACTTTTTCTAAGGCAATAGCTACTATAAATAATGATTCTTCTGATACATCTGAACAAAGTAAATTGAAAACCTTCTGGAAAGGATTTACCATTCTAGATGCCATTAAGAACATTCATTATTCATGGAAGGAGGCCAAAATAGCGGCCTTAACATGAGTTCGGAAGAAGTTTATTCTAACCCTCATAGATGACTGTGAGGGGTTTGAGACTTTAGACCTTCTCTCGTTCTCCTCACAGTACTCTTCTAGTAAGACGCAGGAGGGTTATACAGGAAAGGTCAGCTTGACATCTACTATATGATTTTTTTTAACTTTTCCTACAAATCCATCAGAAACTGTAAAGACATAGCAATTTCCCTTGGTATTATGTTTAATTTGCTCAGTATGCCCTTAAGTGGAAAATTTGAGCAATGTCCAATTTTACTGTGATTATTGATCTGGCTAATTCCTTTACAGTAGTACATTATGAAGGTTTTGTCGGTGTAGCAAATCTGGTTTCCTCTCAGAGGATATTCCCGTAAGTAGGTACTTTCCTAATAGCACTCATTTTCCACACAGCCACATACTTTAGGAAAAGTCATCCATGTTGCCAGGGTCAGGGCATGTATCTACAATTGAGCTAATCCAATTCCGGTCATCCTTTTCATTTTCAAAGACTGATACAGAAACACACATAAGTCAAAATTTGTTCTGAGACATGACTAGAAATATGCTGAGAAGTTCCAGGAAATTTTCTTTTCTTTTTTTTTTTTTTTTTTTTTTTTTTTGATACAATGAGACACACAGAAACGGGATGACATAGCTCCTGTTTATCTGCTGGAAACTGTTATGAAGATACAATTCCTGGAGCTGCTGCAGCTATCTTGTAAGCATGAGAAGAGCTGGTTATAAGAAAAGGCACATTTTCTAGAAGTAACAGCATTGAAAAAATATTAAAAGCCTGGCTCTTGGAGAACATTTTTAGTTGCTCAACTTCTAAAAATCGTGAAATGAGAGAGAGACAGAGACAAACACACACACACACACACAAACACACACACACATACACAGAAATTCCCTCTTATTTAATTCAATTGAGTTGAGCATTTTTCTTGAGGCAAAACTCATATTAACTAATATCCCAAGACACTTTGCTATTGTGACATTTTCTCGGTGACTGAGACTCTCACTTCTTATCATAGAAGACTTTGTCAACAATTACTCTTCTCATTTTGTTTGATTTTTTTAAAGGTTAAAAATCATAGAGGATATAGGCACTAAAACTAAATGTAGATGTCCTATCTCTAACAATGTCAACTTTTTTTTTTTTCCCCCAGAAATTGTGTGGTTCTAGCTATAAATGAGAATGAGTTGTGTGGTTTGTCTTTAAGAATTAAATCTTATTTTTTTTTTTATTTCTTGTGAATATTAAGCTATTGATTTTCTATAGTTGTGCTAATACTTATTTAGAGAAATATAAAATATAAATTTAAAAAATATTGCTTTGTATTTTAGTTAGTTTCCTTTTGCAGCTTCTGATACCAGGTGATATGATGGGAGGGGAAATGTTCAGCTTGTATCTAGTCCAAATCCTGTCCTGTCCTGATTAAACACTATATTTAAAGAAGATTTATGGAAAATGATTGTGAGTTGAGAGGAACTCTTCTCCAACACATTACCAACAGGTCAACTTCTTTATTTTTGCACATTAAGAAATAGGGCCCAGAGAGCCCTGTATAAGTGACTTGCTAAGGGTCTCACCACAGTAGCAAACCTAGGGTCAAATACGCAAATTTCTTCTTCATTCTCTACTTTTATGTCCACTTTGTTTCACTCATTCCTTTAAATATTGAGTCATCCTATGGGTAACTGTTTTAAATCAGAAAGGGTCCACTCATTCTGCTTTTCCTTAAGTACTTGCAGATGGCCCGTGTCAGTCTCCATGACACTAAGAATGCAGACATGTAAATGTGTTTGACCTCATGCAAAGCCTTTTATATTTTTGAAAAGTGAGAGCCAAATTACTCTGAGTGAAGGCCAAGTACTAACACCACAGAGTTAAAGAAGATTGCTGCATTTAGTTTTGCCTACTTTATGCTTATAAGTGAAGTAGCACACCTAAGCATTTATCCAGATAAATTTAAGCCAAAAACTATATCTGGGTTTCATGTTTTTGATATCAGAGACCTAGAGTTTTTGTTTTCACCTTCAGTGTCATGTGTTAATGTAGTCCTGGATTTAGGGGTGTGCTCAAATCTTCCTGGACGAACCATTTTTGGGGTCCTTTTGAAATTGGGCAAAAGTCTGAGGACATTAGCTAGGTTAGGCTTAGTGTATGGCACAGGAAACAGGGTCCAGCAATGTGATTGCTGAGCTCCAGGCACAACTCTTGAGCCTGGGCTATTCAGTTTCAGTTTGATTCTCCACCAGTTCGGGTTTCATGGAGGTCCCAGTCAGCCCTTAGGAGCAGCTGCTGCACTCAGAAAAGAAAGAGGTTTACTTCTGACCTTCTGTGATCTCTTCCTCTGATCTACTGATTAATTACTCCATCTAAAAACCCACGTAACATTCCATCATTACCTCATTTGCCTAGGGTTCAGTTTTCTTTAAAAGGAGTGAGGTGAAGAAAAAGGTTATGGGGGACAATGTGAGTATCAGTTAATTAAATCGTACACATATTTAACATTGAGATCCTAGAGCAACCTAATTTAAGCTTTCATTTGTTCAAACGGATAGGATGTTCATTAAGTTTCAAGAGGTTCTTTGAATTTCACCAGAGGTTCAATTTCCTCATCTAGAGATGTCTGTGTTGAATCCCATCTTGCCAACTGTTGTGACAGCTTGATGACCAAAACTAATGAATGTGGAGTATTGGAGGGGGAGCTGGAGTACAAAGTAGTGGTTCTGGCCTCTGAGATGTTACCCCGTTTGAAGTGTTTATTATCTAGAACTGCAATTTTCCTCCACAAAATAATCTTTCAATAATTTGTAATGAAACACATCACCATGTGTTATTTGGTCAAAGTAGACCTTAATAATTTGAGTTTATCTTGATGTAAGGTTAAAAAAATGCCCTTTGACTTTGATGGCTAATAGTGTTTTCCTCTTTCTTTCATAGTTATGTGGTAAAGACATTGGTAGGACAGAGGAAGACAAGAAAGTTCCACATTGTATTGTTTCTTTCCTGTTCCCTGAGATGAAGGTTGCAATTATTTGGTTCTAGCTATAAATGAGAATGAGTTGAGTGGTTTGTCTTTAAGAATTAAATCTTAATTTTTTTTATTTCTTGTTGATGTTAAGCTACTGATTTTCTATAGTTGTGCTAATACTTATTTAGAGAAATATAAAATACAAATTTTAAAAAAAATTGCTTTGTATTTTAGTCAGTTTCCTTTTGCAGCTTCTGATACCAGGCGATATGGTGGGAGGGGAAATGTTCAGTTTGTCTCTAGTGCACATCTTGTCCTGTTCTGATTAAACACTATCTTTAAAGAAGATTTATGGAAAATGATTGTGAGTTGAGAAAAAAGAATAGGAAATATTTATCTTTGATATTCATAACTAGAGTCTGTGGGGAGTGTCATGGCATCTCTAGCACCTTAAATGAACTTGGTTGGCCTTAACAGATTTTTTATTCTCTTTGATGATGTGCCTGATCATCTCTTCTCCAAAGAGAATCAAGCCTTAGCTTGATCATGCCGAGTATCCTGTTGGATGCATTTCTCCTTACTTTGTATACAATTCCTTTAGTTAGAGCTCATTAAATCTTTTAAGGAACCAGATGCCATTGAATATATTGCTACAAAAGTGTGTTTTTAGTTCCTCCCTCCTTCTCTCCCTTTTCCTTCCTTCCCATTCCTTCATTTCTCGTTCATTTTTATCGAGTGTCTCCTATTTATAAGGTACCAGGATTTGTGCCATCAAAGATAAAGAAACTCAAGAAGCCCATGGTCAACTTAGAAAAATAACACTTGTGTTTGTAATGACAATGTTGTGTGGAGTGTGACGTGGGCCATGGAAGAGGGTGAAGGCCAACGGAAGTGTGGATAACACTTGTATTTGTAATCACAATGTTGTGTGGAGTGTGATGTGGGCCATGGAAGAGGGTGAAGGCCAACGGAAGTGTGGGAGGATGGAAGGGACTCTTCAAGTGGAAGCCATCAGGGAAGTCTTCATATCTTCGCTTAGAAGCCTAGAAGTTTGTTTTTGAGAAAAATAAATTGACTTAAATGAGAAATACACAAGAGGCTAGACTTCAATATCCTGATTGTCTAAGACAACTTGTTCTCCTCCTCCTACTTGTGTTTTTAAAGGAATTTTTGATTTGTTTTTCTCTTATTCAGACTAAACCACTATGAATGCATTTAACCTGTGTGTACAGGAATTTGTTTTCCTGTCGTTTTTTCTACCATCAATATTCACTGACATCTATAAAATCAATTCCAGAAATTCTAATGAAATACTTTTTAAGAATTTTCTCATCATCCCAGAATTTCTGTTAACTAAAACAAAGAATTTTGGAGCCACAGTGAACTTGAGAGATTATTATCCAGGATAACTGCTTCACTTCACAGATAAAGAAACTGAGACCCCAAAAGACAAAGTGACCTGGGTCTCTTATATAAAGCAAAGATTAGAACCAATTTTCTCTGTCTGTGCTTTCTACTCTATTATCTTTTGTCTCTTTTTTAAAGCTCATATAATTTAAGTTAAACTAGCATAAGTAGTATATGACAGAGAACCAGGAAAACAGCTGGCAGTAGGAAGATGATTTAGAATTGCTTTGACTGTGGATGAGGTAGGCCATTTTCACAGAAGTAGCTTCCTTTCTTCTTTCTTTCTTCCCTTATGTCCACCCTTCCACATCATTGCCACAACTTGTGAAATGAAGGCTATTCCTGTCACCTTAATGATACCCAACTAGACAAACTTGCCTCATAGTGTGGCTGAGTGTTGCCCATGCTCATACTTCTCATTTTATTCAAGGTCTAAATGTAGATATTGCAAGTTTCTTTTTTAGGGTTTATTTCATTAAGCTCATGGTTACACCTAGAATAGGTGCATACAATTTTTCTCTCTCTTTATGTATGTGTGAGCGTGTGTGTATATACACACATGTACATACACATATGTAACATGTATGTGTTTTTAATTAGTTCAGGGAGCATAATTGCTTCATCTCATAAATGTATTGAGCAGCTATTTTCTAAAGTAATAGCATTATTCAGAAATGGATTTGTACTCACCAACACACATCAGATTAGGATGCATGCTGTAGCTTGGTGATGCAACTGTAAAATATCTAGGCAGAATAAAGAGTGGGGATAAAACACACACAGAATTTGGAATTTCTATTTTTGTGTCAGAAATACTTTCTGCTTCTGCTGCTCTCAAAAGTCTCTGATGATGGTTTAGAGATATAAAGAGTAACTGGGTCCACTCTTACGATGTTTAAAGAGGCCTTGGCCTAGGGAATGTATTCAGTATTTAGCTGAGAAATTTTAATTTAGTAAAATGTAATAAATTTATTTCAGAACTCAAACAGCACCAACTGAGTATCTAATATATGCATGGAACTGTTAGTAGGCTGTGGTAATTTTGCTAACTACAAAGAAATAAAGTCTTCCTCAAGGATGAAACATCTATATATAGTTGTGAGAAAAGATCAAACTAAGCTCTGACTTTTGGAAAACATAAGTTACAGTGGTGCTCAGTACCTAATATGTACTTACAAAGTGCTTTTTGCTTTGCTTTTTATCAGCTCTAATCTACTCTGTACCAAGGTGGTTGGTTTATTCTGTATGACTTATAGTCAGCAATCTGTACTTTGGCCCAAATTGTCCACTCTAATCAACCACTTCTGAAGATTCTCAAATCTTGACCTTTTCTTTTATCTATAGTCTGTGGAGACTACATAAGTCTAAACTTCCTATTTATTAAATATTTCCCTTCTCCTAGATCTCAGCTTAGCTTGTCTCCTATTTCCAGCCTAACCTACTGACTTCATTTTAATTTACTGAACCTATTACTCTTTGAAAGATAATTCTGCTGTGCCTCTAACTTAATAGTTGGAATTCCTAGAAAAAGTGGGTAAATTTCTGGACACATAGAACCTACCAAGATAGAGTCAGGAAGAAATAGAAAACCCAAATGGACCGATAATAAGCAACAAGATTGAAACTGTAATATAAAGGATCAGTTGGGCATGGTGCCTCATACCTGTAATCCCAGCACTTTGGGAGGCTGAGGCAGGTGGATCACTTGAGCTCAGGAGTTCGAGACCAGCCTGGGCAATGTGGTGAGACTCTTGTCTCTACTAAAATTGCAAAACAATAGCTGGGTAAGGTAGTGCATGTCTGTGGCCCCAGGTACTTGGAAGGCTGAGTTGGGAGGTTTACTTGAGCCCAGCAGACAGAAGTTGCAGTGAGATTGCACCACTGCACTCTAGCATGGGTGTCAGAGCAAGACCCTGTCTCAAAACGTTTTTTTAAGTCTCTCAGCAAGGAAAAGCACAGGAACAAATGAATTCATTGCTGAATTCTACCAAACATGTAAATAATTAATAGCAATCCAATTCAAACTATTAAAATTGAAGAGGAGAGAATGCGTCTGAATTCATTCCACAAGGCTTGCATTGCCCTGATATCAAAACCAGATACAAACAAAATGAAAAAAAGAAAACTACAGGCTAATATCATTTATGTACATGGAAGCAAAAGTCTTCAACAACATACTAGCAAACCAAGTTCAACAGCATATTAAAAAGATCATTCACCACGATGAAATGGGATTCATCCCATAGACGCAAGGATGGTTCAACTTATGCAAATTGACAAATATTATATATTACAGAATTATGGACAAAATCCATATGATCATTTTTAAAAGATGCTGAAAAGCGTTCCATAAAATTTAACATCCCTTCGTGCTAAAAACTCAACAAATTGAGTATAGAAGGAAAATGAGTCAAAGGCCATATATGACAAACTCACAGCTAATATACTGAATAGGAAAAAAAATTGAAAGCCATTCCACTAAGATCTGAAATAAGACAAAAATACCTAATTTCACCACTTCTATTCAACATTGTATTGTAAGCCCTCGCCAGAGCAATTGGGCAAGAGAAAGAAAGAAAGAACATCTAAATTAGAAAGGAAGAAGTCAAATTATCTGTGTTTGAAGACAACATAATCTTACATTTAGAAAAACCTACAGATCCCACCAAAAAAAAAAAAAAACTGTAGAACTGATAAATTCAGTAAAGTTGCAGGATATAAAATCAAAAATTAGTAGCATCTCTATAAATTAATAGTAATCAATCTGAAAAAGAAATCAAGAAAGGAATCCCATTTACAATAGCTTGAAAAAAATAAAGTACCTAGGAATAAATTTGGCCAAAATAGTTGAAGATCTTTATGAACAAAACTATACAACAGTGAAGAAAGATATCAAAGAGGACCTACACACAGAAACAAACAAAGATATCCCATGTTCATGGGTTAAAAGAATTATTGTTAGAATGTCTATACTACCCAAAGTAACCTAAAGAGTCAATGCATTCTCTGTTAAAATACCAATAATGTTCTTTACAGAAATAGAAAAAGATTCTAAAATGTATATGGAGCCACAAAAGACCTAAATAGCTAAAGCGGTCCTGAGCAAAATGAACAAATCTGGAGGAATCACATTAATTGACTTCAAATTATACTACAAAGGTGTAGTAATCAAAACATCGTAGTGCTGGCGTAAAAACAGACATATAGACCAATGGATCAGAATAGAGAATCCAGAAATACATCCACATGCTTATACCTAACTCATTTACGACAAAGTTTCAAGATCATGTATGAAAGAAAAGGCAATCTCTTTAATAAATGGTGCTGGGAAACCTGGATATCCATATGCCCATGAATGAAACTAGATCCCCATCTTTCGCCATATTAAAAAATCAATTCAAAATAGATGAAAGACTTAAATTTAAGCCCTAAACTGTTAAAATACTAGAAAAAAAGCATTGGGGAAGTACTACAGGACATTTGTCTGGACAAAAAGTTGTTTTGGATAACACCTCAAAAGCACAGGCAACAAAATCAAAAGTAGGCACATAGGATTACATCAAACTCAAAACAAGAACATAACCAATATTGTGAAAGAATGAAATTGTTTGCTTACTCTTCTGCACAGCAAAAGAAACCATCCTTTTTTGCTCTTTTTTGCAGGAAAGTAAAAAAATCAAAGTGAAGAGAGAATGTACAGAATGTGGGAGAATATTTGTAAACTGTCCATCTTACAAAGGACCAATACCCACAATATATAAGGAACTCAAACAATGGCAAATAATAGCAGTAATCTAATTAAAAATGGGCAAAAGACCTGAATATACATTTCTCAAAATTAGGCATACAAATGGCCAACAGGTATATTTAAAAAATGCCAGACTTCGTTAATCATCAAGGAAATGCAAATTAAAATCCCTTTGAGATACCATCTCACCCAAGTTAGAATGGCTATTGTCAAAAAGGCAAAGAAGTAGCAAAAGTTAGCAAGGATGCCAGAAAATGAGAACACTCATACACTGTTGGTGGAAATGTAGATGAGTACAGCCCTTAAGGAAAACAGTATGGAGGTTCCTCAAAAAAAGTGAAAATACAGCTACCAGACGATTCAGTAATCCCACTGCTGGATATATATCCAAAGGAAAGGAAATCAGTGTATCATAGAGATATATGCAGTCCCATGATTATTTTAGCACAGTTAACCTAAGTGTCTATCAATAGATGAATGGATGAAGTATTTTAGTCTTTGTGGTATAGGGTTTTGTGTGTTTGCTGGGGCATATCTTCAACATTAAGGCAGCCTGCATGTTGGCCTTAGCCTTTACTTCTTGCTTGCACAGGTCCTCAGGGTCAGCCAAAAGAGAGAGCTGAGCAATCTCTCAGTTCTTTCCTGCTCATGTGCATGTCTCTGCACATTTCTGTGATCTTCAAGATCCTTAGGAATATGTCAAAGCTTCTCAAAGCCATCTGTGGACAGCTCATTCCCTAAATCATACTATTATATTATTATCACTTATTATTATTGAGGCAGGGTTTATGAAAGCCCTCATTCCACCATTCCAGAAGTCCCAGCTGTTGCATTTTTATCTAACCCATGTAAATCACTCCTCAAGGTGTCTGTGACCTCATTGCATCCATATTACTTATATATCAGGGATTATGAATCTAAATTTCAACGAGAGTCAAGTGTGACACAGACGAGAAAACTGGGCCTTTGGTAAGCATCTAGGATGTGCTTGTGGGTACCAAGGGTCCATTTTGGGGAACGCCTCCTCTTCAGGTCTAGCCCACTAGTCTCCATTTGGAAACAGGAACCAAATACTGCCAGATATTGCAGTTTATCAAAAGAAATCTAGATTTTTATAAAAAGAAAGTGTGGGCAATTTTTCTACATTGGTGAAGCAAAATAGCACACTCCTGTGGGCCGGACTTCACCAGCGGGGTCCTTGGTGTTGTGTTCCTTATTAAAATTTGGTGATAATACATACTAGACATTGTCTCTGATTTTTGTTTTGTTTTCTGTAGAAAATAGTAAGTCACGTGATTTTCTTCATAACTGCCTTCTTTTGTAATGTGAGGAAGCTTTGTTATAAGCCTCATAATATTTTTGTTTCCAGCTCATTTTGAATAAGAAACAATCTATCCTTCTGGAGCTTTCTGACAGGAGGCATGAACTGCTTCTAGATAACTTCCTCTTCCCCACTTCTATCTCCAGGTCTCTCAATACTATTTGGGTGTGTGGTCCTGGGCAAGATTCTGTGTGTCTTCATCAACCAAAATTTTACAGGATATAAATCTGGAAGAGGTGAGCGAATGGAAGAAGTTGATCTGATTCTGAAGAGGTCTTGAGTATGAGGTTTTTGTAGTTCTCTGCCATTTTCAGGCAAAGGTCTCCTTTTGCAAATATTCAGTTTTCAACTGCAGACATAACAAAGGCCCATGTCTGTTGCGAAGTAAAATACAATCAACAGGGAGGATCAGAAGTTTTTTTCATCTTCAAACATTTAAACCATCTTAAACCTGACAGAAATGTTTTCTGGGCCCCTCTCAGTTGCTCATTGTAGAGTATGAGAAACTTTGTGCTTTGTTTGCCTAACTCAAAAATGTGGCAATTTGCCCTGAAACTTTGTAAGTATTCTGTAAAGATAAGCGTCAGTTTTTTTTGTTTTTTTTTTTTTCATTCTGGGCAAACTTAACATGAGGTTATGTTTAGCCTACCTTGCCTAGGGTAGGGAATGCTTGTGCATTAATCTTTTTTAATTGTATTTTTCCTTCCTGTGGTCTGTACCATTGTTCTTTGTCAAACCTTCTCTAATGTTCTAAAAAGGCATTATAAAATGGAAATTATTCCCAGTTATTTTCTTCATCAGAAACTTATGATTTTCTCTCCAGAATGTATAGCTTTTTAATGCTAAAGTAGCATTTCTCTCTGGCTGGCCCAGAATTAAACCCTAAGAAAATATATTGCCAGAAAGTCAAATACAGCTTGGCAGTGCAGCACATATGCACCCATTCTGAAAGAGCAGACAGAAATTTATTTTTCAACTTAGTTCTCTCCTAGTACTCACTGGCAAAGATCAGTTGGATGTTAATATCTATTGATTTTGAAATTGGTAGGAAAAGAGAAAATGAAATGTTCGAGGAATGAAAGAGTGAGTTTGAGGAACAAAAATATCTATTTAATTTGTGAACAGGATAATTATAGGTTAGATAAAATATCTGCCTTTCTGAATGTGAGAGGAGCCAGAAAATTTTCTAACTTCTGGAATTATAAATTGGATATCTGAAAGAGACAGACTAACAAAGAAATACCTTATTCTCCCAAATAAGCACCATTTTCTATGAGAAAACTCAATGTGTCAAGTGAGTAACTCAATGTGTCAAGTGAGTGAGAAGACAAACCACAGACTGGGAGAAAATATTTGCAAATGGCACATTTGATAAAGAATTGTTATCCAAAATATACAGAGAACTCTTAAAAGTCAACAATAAAAACATGAACAACCTTATTTTAAACTGCACAAAAATCAAAACAGAAAACTCACCAAAGAAAATATACAGATGGCATATAAGTTTATTAAAATATGCACAACATCCTATATCATTAGGGAATCGCAAATTAAAACAACAGTGAGAGACCACTACGTACCTATCAGGATGGCCAAAATCTGGAGCTCACATTACCCAGTGCTGACAAGAATGTGGAATAACAGGAACTCTCATTCAGTGCTGCTAGGAATGCAAAATGATGCCTTGGATGTACCCAGCAGGAAGCTCATTCATTGCTGGTAGGAATGTAAAGTGGTACTTCAGGAGATTGGCAGTTTCTTAAAACAAAACGAAACTCGCTATACTCTTAACACCCAATTCAGCCGTTGTACTTCTTGATATATATCCACAGGAGTTGAAAATTCTTACAAAAACTTTGCACATGATTGTGTATAGCAGATTTGTTCATATTTGCCAAAACTTAGAAGCAACCAAGGTGTCTCTTAGTAGGTGAATTGATAAATAAACTGTGGTACAGCCAGGCAATTGAATATTATTCAGTATTAAAAAGAAATGAGCTATCAAGGCATGGAAACGTATAGAGTAATCTGAAATGTATATTACTAAGTGAAAGAAGCCAATTTAAAACAACTACATATTGTATAATTCCAACTGTATGACTTCTAGAAAAGGCAAACTATGGAGACATTAAAAAGATCCAGGGTTTAAAGGGAGGGAGGAATGAATAGGTAGGTGGAGCACAGAAGATTTTTAGGGCAGTGAAACTAGTGCGTATGTTACTATTGTAGATACATGTCATTATAAATTTGTTTAAATCCATACAATGTACAACACCGAGAGTGAACCCTAATATAAACAATGAACTTTGGGTGATAATGATGTCAGTATAGGCTCATCAGCTATAACGAATGTACCATTCTGGTGGGGGACCTTGATAGTGGGGCAGTGGGGAGGCTTTGGGAAGGGGATAGGTCGAAGGCATGTGGAAACTCTGTACTTTCTGCTCAATTGTGCTGTGGACTTAAAACTGCTCTAAAAAGCCTATTTAAAAAGAAAAAAAGCTTGATGTGTAGCACAAGGCCATGTTGTTATGTTAATTTTTTTAAAGGAAATTATCAAGATTGCAAAAATTATCAAAAAACTTGTGTGTATCTTTGTTCCAAATTGATTTGTGTTAGGGTTCAGTGAAAACTAAAATAGTAAACATAGTTGAGCAAATAGGCAGGAGTTATCAGCATATTCTGAATGCTAAAGACACAAATTTCTTCTCCCATGTGGTATTTGAAAAGGTTCCTCTTCTCTTCTTTCCATCTTTAAATGTGAGTGCATTCATCATTCTGTTTTATTTCTTCACATTTTCCATCCATGTATTTTTTATAAAGGTAGTGGAGCCAAGAACAAAAGCATTAATCTATTGGTAGACTGATGTGGGACAATTGATTAAATCTTTAGGATCAGTTTCTCAAACCTCACACTCAATGGTGGGTTCTCTATATCACTGATGTTTTCAAGGTTTAGACCTGCCTATCTAAAAGGTTTTTAAAAATATGTCCAGCTTCTGGTTATATTCAGTGCTATCACAATGGGAAAATAATTCTAGATGAGGACATTAAAAAATCTCCTTTGAACACCTAATTTTATTCCTTTAGTGGATCAGAAGCCTGTTAGTAATTTTTTTAATAACTCAGAGGCAGCAGCATTGTATGAAGTTCACACGACCCCTTACCTCGTTATTTTCTAAGTTAGAATTGTACCACGGTGTTTCTTTCTGACCCTAGGATGAAGTATGTTTGCTACTTCTCTCAGACCTGCCCTATCTGTCACTCTGGTTATATTTGAGTCCTGGGGTCTGGGAAGTACATTCCTGATATATTCAGAGTCAGCCAGTCTGTAACAAAGGATGAGATCCATTCCAAGGTCAGATGTTTTGATGTCTTGATGTGTTATCTTCTCTAGAATAAAGAGGATAAAACAGGCTTGGGAAAATTCTAGCCTCTAGGGTTTTACAAACTGTACCCAGACTGGGAAGGAAGCATTATTTTTACAATGCTTCCAGATTGGATCGCTTTTGCATGGTTCAAAGTAAGATATTTTTAGATAACTTTAGAAAACTTAAACTCTGGTTACGAATTGTCTTCATGTTTATGGGAGGCTTTCTGCTCAATCGTAGTTGAAGTCTTGGTTGTATTTCTCTCATCTGTGAGGCAGCTCCTCTGTAAGCGCAGAAGCCTGCAGTGGTCAGCACTCAGATACTGGTGCTTTCATGAGAGTTTTTTGGCCTCTCCCTGGAATGGTACAGGATTTTACAATTGGTAGTGTTATGGCCAAAATCTGCTTATCAAAATAACTACTGAAAATAGTGGGTAAATGGCCTCCTTAGTATGTTGAGTATCTTTGTTCATCTATGACTTGATATATACAGTTGCTGACGATCATCCATGGAATAGATAAGAGCTGGAAAAATACATGGAAATGTTTACCTAGCTCACAAGAGGAAAAGGTGGCCAAATGTTTACTAGCTAGAAAGTATATTAGGACTCCCATTTTCCTAGCAACTCAGTCCTGCACCAGTATTTAAAACTGTTTATAAAATGTTTAAAATTTAAAAATGTTTAAATAGAATCATCCAGGGTCTAGAAGAGGGAGGAGGAATGTAAGGGGTTTTATGGTGAAAAAAGACATATTCTTGTTAGTTCTTCACTCTGTGAATAAACTAAATTATTTTTGAGTATTTCATTTTTAGCATCTGAAATATCCTTTCATGCATGTCACCGAATCATCCTGTGTTTTGAATCAAACACTTTGAGTAACTTGAAAAGTGATGTAGAAACAAAACCTTAGCTCCTTTCCCAACTCTTAATATTTTTATCTTGGTTCCTGGTTAGACTCTTGCCCTAAGTGCCTAAAATCCAAGGAAATACCCCCTACCCCAACATTCTGCTTAGATGTGTTTGCCATTGACCAATTTATGTATGGTTGAGCCCACTCAAGGCAGTTGCTCCCCTTTCTTCCCCTTGTTTATATGTGTGCTGCTGAGTAGCAGAAATAAATGATGTACTTAAAATGAGGACCATATTATTTTAAATGCTCCTGAGTTAGAAAGTGTATATCATATATCATTTCATTATGTGTGGCTTCATTGGACTTCATAGATACTGTATTTTTATGGATCAAGAATGGTAGCAGCCCTATGTTGAACAAGTCTATTGGAGCCGTTTCTCCGACAGCATGTGCTCACTTCACGTCTCTGGGTCATGTTTTAGTAATTCTCACAATATTTACAATGTTTCCATCATTATTATGTTTGCTATGGTGATCTGTGATCAATGATCTTTGATGTGATGATTGTAATTTTGGGGGGATGCCACCAGCTTTGCCCTTATAAGATGGCAGTGTTTAAAGGACAAAGGCATGTGTTCTGACTCTTCTACCAACTGGCTGTTCCCCTGACTCTCTCTCCGTCTCTCTCTTTCTCTCTCTCTCTCTCTCCCTCCCTCTATCCTCAAGCCTCCCTATTACATGAAACAGAATAATATTGAAAGTAGGTAATGTAATAATCCTACAATGGCCTCTAAGCATTTAAATGAAAGGAAGAGTCATATGTCTCTCACTTTAAATCAAAAGCTAGAAATGATTGTTCAGCAAGGAAGGCATGTAGAAAACCTAGACATATTGTGCCAAACAATTAACCAATGTGTAAATGCAAAGGAAAATTCTTGAAAAAAAATTAAATTTCTACCACACTGAACACCCAAGTGATAAGAAAACAGCAGCTTTATTGCTAAAGTAGAGAAATTTTTAGTGGTCTGGATAGAAGATCAAGCCAGTCACAATGTTTCCTTAAGCCAAAGTTAAATCCAGAGAAAGCCCTAACTCTCTTTAATTCTATGAAGGCTGAGACAGGTGGGGAAGCTGAAGAACAAAAGTGGGAATCTAGCAGAGATGTGTTCATGAGACTTAAGGAAAGAAGTCATCTCCATAAAATAAAAGTTCAAGGTGATGCAGGAAGTTCTAATATAGAAGCTGCAGCAAGTTATGTAGAATATCTAGCTAAAATGATTGATGAAGGTGGCTATGCTAAATAGTAGACTTTCACTGGAGAAGAAACAGCCTTGTATTGTAAGATGATCATCTAAGGCTTTCATAGCTAGAGAGAGGAAGTTGATGCCTGACTTAGAAGCTTCAAAGGACAGGCTGACTCTCTTGTTAAAGTCATCAACTGCATTAGACACTAAGTTGAAGCCAATGCTCATGGACCAAAAATCCTATAACCCTTAAGAATAATGCTATATGGACTCTGCCTGTGCTTTATAAGTGGAACTACAAAGCCTAGATGACAGCTCATCTGTTTATAGTACAGTTATTGAACATTTTAAGTCCACTGTTGAGACCTGCTCAGAAAAAGATTCCTTTCAAAATATTACTGTGCATTGACAATGCACCTCTTCACCCAAGAGCTCTGATGGAGGTGTACAAGGAGATTAATGTTGTTTTCATGGCTGCTAACACAATATCCATTCTGCAGCCCATGGATCAAGGAGTAATTTTGATTTTCAAGTCTTATTATTTGAAAAATACACTTTGTAAGACTATAGTTCTCATATATATAGACAACAATTCCTTTAATGGCAATTAAAAACCTCCTGGAAACAATTCACCATTCTAGATGACATAAAGAATATTCATAATTCATGGCAGGAGGTCAAAATAGCAACTTTAACAGGAGTGTAGAAGAAATGGATTCCAACCCCTTACTTTGAAGGGTTCAATGTAAAGTCACCAGCTGCTTTAGTTCCTAGAAACTTGAGTTAAGGAAGTAACTGCAGATGTGGTAGAAATAGCAAGAGAACTAGAATTAAAATTGGGTTCTGAAGATGTGATTGAATTGCTGCAATCTCATGGTAAAACTTGAACTGATGAACGTTGTTTCTTATGGATGAAAATAGAAAAAAGTTTCACGAGCTGGACTGCACTCCTGCTGAAGATACTGTGAACATTGTCAAAATGTCAACAAAGGATTTAGAGTATTACATAAGTTTAGTTAATAAAACAAGGACAATTTTTGAAAGGACTCCAGTTTTGAAAGAAGTTTAATGGTAAGTAAATGCTATAAAAAATGCTATGGAGATTTTTTTTTGTAAAAGGAAGAGGTAATTGAAGATGCGGACTTTGTCTTACTTTAATAAATTGCCACAGCCACCCCAAACTTCAGGAAACACCAACCTGATTAGGCAGCAGCCTTCAACAGTGAGGCAAGGCCCTCCACCAGCAAAAAGATCATGACTCTTTGAAGGCTCAGATGATTGTTAGAATTTTTTAGCAACAAAAAATTTTTAATTAAGCTTTGTGCATTTTTTGAGACATAATTTTATTGCACACTGAAATGACTACAGTATAAACATAACTTTATATGCACTGGTAAACCAAAAATTATGGTATGACTTGCTTAATAGGGTATTTTGCATTACTGCCACAATCTGAAACTGACCTTCCAATATATCCAAGGTATGCCTGTATAAGAAAAATGTAATATATATTTTTTTCAGTTTCTGATCTGTGGATAGAGGCTTGGTGCTTCAAAAATGTTTGATTTGGCTAATGCTAGGGAAAATTACATAGTACATTTCTTTTTAAAGTGGTACTGTTGTTCTCTCCCTTTTTGCTCCCACAGAATATCTCTGTGAATGCAATGGATTTCCTCATTCTCAGCCAACTTTTAAGAATAGAGGTCATTTGCATAATGCTGATGTGTAGTTGCAGTTTTTTCTTTTTGGAGGCACATAGAATCCTCATTCTTTGCACACTGCTTTCCTCTTCCTCTTCTCTCTGTCATTCCCAAAGAAGATGGTCTTAATAATTTAGATCAAGGGAGTCTTCACAAGGTAGCCTCCAAAGAGCTGAGAATAGCTATGAAAGAGAACAGAGAGGAAGAAGTGACTGAGTCTTTCTCTTTATACTGGAGAAAATAACATCTTGGTGATGTGATGGTAACTCCCTCTCTCATTTATCTACCTAAAGGCCCTCTACAAGGATCTTTCACTGCCTTGGTGAGGATCTATCAAAGATCCACCTTTTCTTCACATTCAGATAAAAGCATTATCACACCTGAAAAATTTGGCCCAGGCACAGTTTGGCCGTCATCTCTTTGAGAAAACATTTGTCAAACTTTCTAGCCAGGCCCTCCTTTGGGCACCCAAGTCCCTGATACCTACCTCTGCCTTAGATAGTATAGTGTTATTGAAATGATCTGATATGTTTACTATCTCTGTATTTCCAGTCTGTATTAGTTCGTTCTCATGCTGCTATAAGGACATACCCAAGATTGAGTAATCTGTAAAGGAAAGAGCTTTAATTGACTCACAGTTCCACAGGGCGAGGGAGGCCTCAGGAAACTTATAATCATGGTGGAAGGAGAAGCAAACGTGTCCTTCTACACATGGTGGCAGCAAGGAGAAGTGCAGAGTGAGGTTGGGGGAAAAGTCGCTTATAAAACCATCAGATCTCGTGAGCACTCACTCATTATCATGGGAACAGCATGTAGGTAACCGGCCCCATGATTCAATTACCTCCCACCAGGTCCCGCACACAACACATTGGGATTAGGGGAACTACAATTTGAGATGAGATTTGAGTGGAGACACAGCAAAATTATAACATAGTCCCTAGGATTTTGTGATCTTCAGGCACTGCAAAACTCCAGGGTAACCATTCACATTTGTAGTTACCTTAAATTTGTGTATTTCTCACAACACTTTTCAGGTGGATGGCAGTAAAACAGCTTGAGGGAGGGGAGGCACTTTGTTTCTTAAAATGTCAGCATTAGGGCTGCTGACAGGGTTAATCTTCTTTATTGCTTTGTCCTTAGAGACAGTACAGAGCTTGGCAATGAAAATGAGATTTGAAAAAAAAAATGTTTGTAGGATAAATAGATGAATGAACATATTGTGCTCTCAATATGTGATGTTCAAATCAAATGAAGGTATGCTTTTTTCTATAGCATTCCGAATCTATCAAACGTGTTCTCCTTCTGAATACTTATTTCTCCAAGTGGCTATAAGTGCACAGACCCATTTATAGTTTTCTGCACTTCTGAGTGTGGCTAATAGAGTTACCTCATCTCAAGCATTGCCCCCTTTTTTTTTTTTTTTCATGTTTATCACATTCCCAGGGCAATAACCCATCTACAACAAACGCCATAACTTGAACTGGCTTCTGGCATTGTTAAAAACTGATGCAAGTTGGCCTCAAGTTTCTGTCTTAAAATGCTAGGTTGTTAGAACACCAATTATGGTCCCCTTAGACCAATTAAAGCTAGTGTTGTTTTAATTAGTTTCAACAAGATTGATTAGGAGTCAACAAGAGAAGCTTTGATGAAGTGAACTCATGGGCAGTATGTTGGCTGTCTTTCTAAACTGGATTATGAATTTAAGTATAAATCTACATTTGTTCAAAAGGTCTATGACCTTTTGTTGTACGCGTATAAATGGTGGCATTTAATAAAATCAGTGTGTTTAAAAATTACACATTAAATACTAAATAGGTGTGTGCATATGATTAGCATAAAAACTGTATTCATTTAAACAGTTTTAAAGCAAATAAAAAGGTAAAACAGCATACCCTAAAGTAATAACTATGCTATTTCTTGTTCTTGGAAAGATACTTATGTTTCATGGCAATTTTTTAAGTACAAAAGACACATGGTTATTTATAATATAAAATGATAAAAAAAGTATGAAGAATTATATAAAATTCTGTTTGACCTCCTCAAGATAATCCAGTGTGTACTTTGTACTGTTAATTTTACTCATTTAAGCTTAAATTCCGATATAGGATTGTTTATAAAAAATGATGTTTAGTGTATGTTTTTCTCCAGCTTACATTCTTCATTTATTCATATAAAATAGAGAGCCATCTAGAGAGTGAATATACATCTAATTTGTTCTTTTTCTATGTCTATATTATATTCTGCAGAATAAATATATCATAATTTATGTAACCATTTACTTGTTATTGACTATTCAGATTGTTCACCACTGCGAACAGTGATTCAGTAAATACCCTTCCTTTATGTGCTGACACTGTATTTAGCCAGTAAGAAGCTCTCAAGTGGAATATCTGGGAAAAATACATCTCTCTTCACTGAGGATATGATCTTATATCTATGAAACCTAAAGACTCCACCAAAAAACTCTTAAATTTGATAAATGAATTCAGTAAAGTTTCAGGATACAAATCAATGTATAAAAATCAGTAGCATTTCCATAGACCAATAACAGTCTATCTGAGAACAAAATCAAGGAGGCAATCTTACTTACAATAGCTACAAAAAATATCTGGGAATATATTTAAACAACAAGGTGAACATTGCCTACAAGGAAAACTACAAAATACTGATGAAAGAAATTGAACAGGGCACAAATGTAAAAGCATCCCATGCTCATGGATTACAAGAATTAATATTGTAAAAAGGACCATACTGCCCAAAGCAATCTACAGATTGAGTGCTATCTCTATTAAAATACTAATGTCATTTTTCACAGAATTAGAAATAACTATTCTAAAATTCATATGGAACCATAAAAGAACCTGATTAGCCAAAGCATTCCTAAGCAAAAAGAACAAAACCAGAGGCATCACATTAGCTGATGTCAAATTATACTACAAAGCTGTAATAACCAAAACAGCATGGTACTGATATAAAAATAGACACATAGAACAATGGAAGAATAGCGACTCCAAAAATAAATCCACCTATCTACAGCAAACTGATCTTTGACAAAGTTGACAAGAACATACACTGGGGAAAGTACAGTTTCTTTAATAAATGATGGTGCTGGGAAAATTGGATTGCCACATATAGAAGAATAAAATTGAACCACCATCCTTCATCATATATGAAAATCATCTCAAGATGGATTAAAGACTTAAAGACCTGAAACTATAAAATTACTGGGAGAAAACCTAGGGAAAGAGCGCTTCTGGACATTGGTCTAGGCAAATAATTTATGGCTCAAAAGCACAAGTAACAAAAACAAAAATAGACAAATGGGACTTGATTAAACTAAAAAGCTTCTGTACAGCAAAGGAAATACCAGAGCGAACAGACAACCTGCAGAATGGGAGAGAATATTTGCAAACTATGTACCTGGCAAGGATCTAATATCCAGAATATACAAGTAATTCAAAGAACTCAACAAAATAACCTCAAATAACACCATTAAAAAGTGGACAAAATATATGAATAGACAGTTTTCAAAAGAAGACATACAAATGACTAACAGGTTTATGAAAAAAAAATACTTAACATCACTAATCCTCTGAGGCAAATTAAAACCACAGTGAGATACCATCCCAGTCAGAATGGCTATTATAAAAAAGTAAATAACAGATGTTGGCGAGGATGCAGAGATAAGGGAACTCATAGAGTTTGGTGAGAATGTAAATTAGTCCAACCGCTGTGGAACACAGTCTGGAGAGTTCTCAAAGAACTAAAAATAGAACTACTATTTGATCCAGCAATCTCACTACTGTGTATCTACTCAAAGGAAAATAAATTATTATATTACGTAGATATCTGCACTTGTATGTTATCACAGCACTTTTCACAATAGCAAAGATATGAAATCAACATGTATCTATCACTGGACGCTTGAATAACGAAAACGTGCTATATATAAACAACGGGATACTATTCAGCCATAAAAAAGAATGAAATTATGTCTTTCACAGCAGCATGGATGGAACTGGAGGCTATTATCTTCAGTGAAACAAGCCAGATACAGAAAGACAAATATTGTATGTTCTCACTTATAAGTGGAAGCTAAATAATGTGTATGCAAAAACACCGAGTATGGAAAGATAGACTATGGAGACTCAGAAGAGTGAAAGTGTGGGAGGGGGCTGGATGATGAGAATTTACTTAAAGGGTACAATGTACATTATTTAGGTGATGGACACACTAAAAGCCCTGACTTCCCCACTAGGAAATCTATGCATGTAATAAAATTCCACTTCTACCCCATAAATTTATACAAAAATAAGATTCAGCTTCATAAAATTTAGTAAACTAATTACAAAATAGTAAATGTTGCACCTGACTCCAAAATACTATGTAGGACACCTAAATACATTATTAGCAAGTAGGTGGTGTCATGCTAAGGAATTCACTGGGTATATTTCTGGTAGTTAATTCTCTGGGAGTGAACTCTATCACCACATTGGGTGTGAAGAAATTCTTAGTTTTAATTGTACCAGAATTTCATTTTCATATGAATTAGAGAAAAACAGTATCAAAGCCATTTTATATATTCAGTCATGCACTGCTTAGTGACAGGGATATATTCAGATAAATGCATCATTGGACAATTTTGTGAAAGTAAATGCAATAAAAACAAAGATAACTAGTTGGGACTTAATTAATCTAAAGAGCTTTTGCATGGAAAAAGGAACAGACTCAGCAGAGTAAACAGACAACCCAGAAGAGTAGGAGAAATCTTCACAATCAAAGCACATGACAAAGGACTAATATCCAGAAACTACAACGAACTCAAACAAGGCAGCAAGAAAAAAACAATCCCTTCAAAAAGTGGGCTAAGGATATGAATAGACAATTTACCAAAGAAGATACACAAATGGCCAACAAACATATGAAAAAATGTTCAACATCACTAATGATCAGGGAAATGCAAATCAAAACCACAATGCAATACTCCCTCATTCCTGCAAGAATAGCCATAATCTTTTGCTGTGCAGAACCTCTTTAATTAGATCCCATTTGTCAATTTTGGCTTTTATTACCAATGCTTTTGGTGTTTTTGTCATGAAGTCTTCGCCCATGCCTATGTCCTGAATGATATTGCCTAGGTTTTCTTCTAGGGTTTTTATGGTTTTAGGTCTTACGTTTAAGTCTTGAATCCATCTTGGGTTAATTTTTGTGTGAGGTGTAAGGAAGGGGTCCAGTTTCAGTTTTCTGCATGTGGCTAGCCAGTTTTCCCAACAACATTTATTAACTAGGGAATCCTTTCTCCATTACTCATTTTTGTCAGGTTTGTCAAAGATTAGATAGTTGTGCATGTGTGGTGGTGTTTCTGAGGCCTCTGTTCTATTCCATTGGTCTATATAATCTGTTTTGGTACCAGTACAATGCTGTTTTGGTTACTGTAGCCTTGTAGTATAGTTTGAAGTCAGGTAGTGTCATGCACTCAGCTTTGTTCTTTTTGTTTAGGATTATCTTGGCTATACGGGCTCTTTTTTGGTTCCATATGAAATTTAAAGTAGTTTTTTTCTAATTTGTGAAGAAAGATAATGGTAGCTTGATGGGGATAGCATTGAATCTATACATTACTTTGGGCAGTATGGCCATTTTCACGACACTGATTTTTCCTATCCATGAGCATGGAATGTTTTTCCATTTGTTTGTGTCCTCTTATTTCCTTGAGCAGTGGTTTGTAGTTCTCCTTGAAGAGGTCCTTTTAACTTGGATTCCTAGGTATTTTATTTTCTTTGTAGCAATTGTGAATGGGAGTTCACTTATGATTTGACTGTTTGTCTATTATTGGTGTATAGGAATGCTTGTGATTTTTGCACATTGATTTTGTATCCTGAGACTTTGCTGAAGTTGCTTATCAGCTTAAGGAGATTTTGGTCTGAGACGATGGGGTTTTCTAAATATACAATCATATCATCTGCAAAGAGAGATAATTTGACTTCCTCTCTTCCTATTTGAATACCCTTTATTGCTTTCTCTCGCCTGATTGCCCTAGCCAGAACTTCCAATACTATGTTGAATAGGAGAGTGGTGAGAGAGGGCATCCTTGTCTTATGCGTGTTTTCAAAGGGAATGTTTCCAGCTTTTGCCCATTCAGTATGATATTGGCTTTGGGTTTGTCATAAATAACTCTTATTATTTTGATATGTTCCATCAATACTTAGTTTATTGAGAATTTTTAGCATGAAGGGCTGTTGAATTTTATTGAATTCATTTTCTGCATCTATTGAGATAATCATCTATTGATAACCAATTGTCACTGGTTCTGGTCATGTGATGGATTATGTTTATTGATTTGCATATATTGAACCAGCCTTGCATCCCAGGGATGAAGTCAACTTGATCATGGTGGATAAGCTTTTTGCTGTGCTGCTAGATTCGGTTTGCCAGTATTTTATTTAGAATTTTCACATTGATGTTCATCAGGGATATTGGCCTGAAATTTTCTTTTTTGTTGTGTCTCTGCGAAGTTTTGATATCAGTATGATGCTGGCCTCATAAAATGAGTTAGAGAACAGACCCTCTTTTTCTATTGTTTGGAATAGTTTCAGAAGGAATGGCATCAGCTCCTCCTTGTACCTCTGATAGAATTCAGCTGTGAATCCATCTGGTCCAGTACAGGCAACCTAGACAGTAGGAGAATATTTTTGCATTCTATCCACCTGAAAAAAGGGCTAATATCCAGAATCTACGAAGAACTTAAACAAATTTACAAGAAAAAAAACACCATCAAAAAGTGGGTGAATGATATGAGCAGACATTTCTCAAAAGAAGACATTTATGCAACCAACAAACATGAAAAAAAGCTCATAAATCACTGGTCATTAGAGAAATGCAAATCAAAACCCCAATGAGATACCATCTCATGCCAGTTAGAATGGCAATCATTAAAAAGTTCAGAAACAACAGATGCTAGAGAGGATGTGGAGAAATAGGAACACTTTTACACTGTTGGTGGGAATATAAATTAGTTCAGCCATTGTGAAAGACAGTGTGGTGATTCCTCAAGGATCTAAAGCCAAAAATACCATTTGACCCAGCAATCCCATTACAGGGTATATACCCAAAGGATTAGAAATCTTTCTACTATAAAGACACATGCGCACGTATGTTTATTGTGGCACTATTTACAATAGCAAAGACTTGGAACCAACCCAAGTGCCCATCAATGACAGACTGGATAAAGAAAATGTGGCATATATACTATGCAGGCATAAATACTATGCAGCCATAAAGAAGCATGAGTTCATATCCTTTGCAAGGTTATGGATGAAGCTGGAAACCATCATTCTCAGCAAACTAACACAGGAATAGAAAACCAGACATCACATGTTCTCACTCATAAGTGGGAGTTGAACAATGAGAACACATGGACACAGGGAGGGGAACATCACACACTGGGGCTTGTTGGGGAGCTAGGGAAGGGATAGCATTAGGAGAAATACCTAATGTAGATGACAGGTTGGTGGGTGCAGCAAACCACCATGGCGTGTGTGTACCTATGTAACAAACCTTCACGTTCTGCACATGTATCATAGAACTTAAAATATAATATTTTAAAAGTCCAAAATTAAGAAATTGTAAAACAGTAGATGTTGGCATGGACACAGTGAACAGGGAAGACTTCTACACTGCTGGTGGAATGCAAACTAGCACAGCCACTGTGGAAAACAGTGTGGAGATTCCTTAAAGAACCGAAAGCAGAACTACCATTTGATCCAGAAATCCCACTACTGGGTATCTACTCAGAGGAAAATAAGTCACTATTTGAAAAAGATACTTGTACACACATTTTTATAGCAACACCATTCACAATTGCAGCATCATGGAACCAACCCAAATGCCCATCAATCAATGAATGGATAAAGAAACCATGGTATATATACACAATGGAATATCATGCAGCC
This sequence comes from Piliocolobus tephrosceles, assembly GCF_002776525.5. Classification (NCBI taxonomy): domain Eukaryota; kingdom Metazoa; phylum Chordata; class Mammalia; order Primates; family Cercopithecidae; genus Piliocolobus; species Piliocolobus tephrosceles. The sequence continues at coordinate 175,321,942 of NC_045437.1, forward strand.
ATAAAATAAATGAACTCCATTTACAGTGATCTTGATGAGATTGGAGACTATTATTCTAAGTGAAGTAATTCAGGAATGGAAAACGAAACATCATATGTTCTCACTGATACGTGGGATCTAAGTTATGAGGACACAAACGCATAAGTATGATACAGTGGACTTTGGGGACTTGGGGGAAAGAGTGCGAGTGGGGTGAGGGATAAAAGAATACAAATATGGTACAGTGTATACTGTTTGGGTGATGGGTGCACCAAAATCTCACAAATCACCACTAAAGGACTTACTCATGTAACCAAATACCTCCTTTTTCCCAATAACTTATGGAAAAATAAAAGAAATAAAATAAAAAGCAGAAAAAAAGTCATGCAGCATGACTGATCTTTGAACTGGTACAGTCACTATTTACATTCTGTGTTCTCATCCTCTGTATTACGCTGATTCTTTTCTTCATTTCTATTTTGTGTCAAATTCTGCTCAGTCAAGGAAACTGAATCAAAGGTACATTATGGTAAATTAATTCATAATTTCCTATTCAAGACACACCTTTTTCCCCATCTTCTCTTTCTCTTCTAGGTTTCAAGTAAGTTCCACGGGATCCTACATAAAATAAGGCACAAAGGGAAATGTGAGCATCTGGTTCTCATTTTCACTAATTAATGCCCGTGTTGGACATTATCCTGAACGTTTGTGGTCATTATTATCCCTCTACACTGCTATCTACACCGCCTCCTGTAACTCTGGGCTGCCACTTGTCAGTGTCTCATCCTTGGAGCATTCTGCTGCTGAGGCTCAGGGGTCTAACTCTGTGTAATCCTCTCATACCCACCTCCATTTTATTGTTCTGCACTGCGCAGACCTTGGACAACTCTACTAGGCTGGCTATCTTCCAGACCCCTCGGAGGAACTGCTGCACAGGTTTCCCTTCACTCTGGATTTTCTAAATTTAACTGCTAGCTTGTTGGCTTTCTCACCATTTAGATCACGACGGGCGCAACACTGCCTTTCAAAGACCCTGTGGCATCTAGTGCTTGTTGTTTCCATCTCCTCTCCTTATCTACCTCTTAGGAAGCTCTCTGTCTTCCTCCCCTGACCTTTGAAAGTTTTCCTTCTTTTGCTTCATTTGCCATTCCACCCTCCCCACCCTGGTCTTCTGTGTCTTTGGTAGGTTCTTTTCTTCTTGACTCCTTTTCTTCTTTCTGTTTCTGTTCCTAATGTTTAGTTCTCCTTTCTAATTTATTCTCCTGTTTCACAGAATCCTTCATCTTTTCTGTTTCAGTTTCAACTTTCATCTCTTTGAGACTCTAAACTAAATGTGTATACTTTCCCTTTCTCCCAGATGTCAATCACAATTACAAACTACATACTGGACACTTTACCCTGAATGCTATTATTGACCTTAAATTAAATATATCTCAAACCACACTGACCATCTTGTTCAAAGTCTGAGAGCAAATTCCAGTTAGTTCTCATTCACTGGTACATTTCCAGGATCAGTGAAGTCTTCTGCTTAATGTACATTCAGTGTGTGTTGAGTGGACAAATTAATGGTTTATTAAGGCCCTCATAACTTTCATTTATCTGCTAATATAGCAACATGCTCATGGTTCATTCAAACTGAACATTATAGTGAAAGGAAATAAGATTTTGCCGTTAGTCTACTTTTGCTTGATTGATTTCCTGGGGTTGACTCTTTCTATATTACATTTTTGTTGTCGCTGATTTAGTATGTTTGCTGGTTTCATTTTAGCTTACTTGTTGGAGATTGTTTCACTTGTTTCTGAAAGCTTTCCCTCTGGACATTTTTTTTTTTTTTTTTTTTCTGGGATTAGATATCAGGTGCTCCAAAGCTCTGTGATTTCCCCCGACTCAGTGCTCAAAACCTACTTCCTTCTCTAGATAGTGATTTTGACAGTTGTCCAGAGAATTTCTATGTGAGGACAATAGACACAAACATACACACAGACATAAATCATAAATATGTGTGTGTATGTGTGTGTGTGTGTGTGTATGATTTATCATAAGAAATAGGCTCATGTGATTATGGAGACTGAGATACCCCAAGATCTGCAGCTGGCAGGAGAGACACCCAGGAAAGCAGATGATATAGTTCATCGTTTCTCGGCCTTTTGGCTAAGATCAAGTGCAGATGATATAGTTCCAGTCCATGTTCGAAGGCCTGAGAAGCAGAAGAGCAGATGTTGTAAGTTATAGTATGAGTCCAAAGGCAGGAGAACACTGATGTCCCGGCTCAAAGACAGTCAGTCAGAGAAATAGAAAAAAATGAATTCTCCTGTACTTACCTTTTTGTTTTATTTAGGCTTTCAATGGATTGGACAAGGCCCACCCCACACTAGGGAGGGCAATCTGCTTTAGTCAGTATACCTATTAATATGGTTTGGATGTTTTGTACCCTCCAAATTTCATGTTGAAATGTGACTTCCACCATTGGAAGTGGGCCTAATAGGAGGTGTTTTGGTCATGGGGAAGATCCCTCATGAATGGCTTGGTGCTGTCCTTGTGGTAATGAGTGAATTCTCACTCTGTGAGTTCACGTGAGATCTGGTTGTTTAGAGAAGCCTGGCACCTCCTCCCTCATGTTGTGCTGTTTCTCTCTCCTTGTAATGCATTGTCTTCCCTTCTCCTTCTGCCATGAGTGTAATCTTCCCAGGCTCTCACCAGATGCAGATGCTGGCACTATGCTTCTTGTACAGCCTTCAGAACTGTGACCCAAATAAACCTCTTTTCTTTATAAAATACCCAGCCCCTTGGGTACTTCTTCATGGCAGCACAGACACTATTCTAATGTTAATTTCATCCAAAAACACCCTCACAGACAGACACAAAATAATATCTGGGTACCCCAGTGGCATTTTGGACTATTTCTTAGCATTATCACACATTCAGGCCATTGGAATGTTTTAATGCAATTTTATATAAATTTAATGCAATATTTTAATGCAATTTCACATAAATTCCTCTATTATATTCAATTAAATGAATGCACTTCAAACAATTTATTCATTCTACTATTGATGGATATCTGTTTGGTTTTATTTATTTACTTTTTTACAATTATGAACAATACTGTCGCAACTGACCCAAACTGATCCTCTTTTCTAATTAAGACTGCAGTTATTCCTGTGATATGTTTTGGCTCTGTGTCCCCACCCAAATCTCATCTTGAATTGTAATCCCTACGTGTGGAGGGAGGGAAGTGATTGGAACATGGGGGTGGTCTCCATGCTGTTCTTGTGATAGTGAATTCTCACCAGATCTGATGGTTTCGTAAAGAGGAGTTTTTCCTGCACTTTCACATGCTCTCTCTTACCTGCCACCATGTAAGATGTGCCTGCTTCATTTTCCACCATGATTGTAAGTTTCCTGAGACCTCCTCAGTCATACGGAACTATGAGTAAATTAAGCTTCCTTCCCTTATAAATTACCCACTCTCTGGTATTTCTTTAGAGCAATGTGAAAACAGACTAATACATCCTGTTAGAGCTTCCCAAAGCATCACAATTTGACGGCGTGTGTCTACAGAATGTGGTAAACGTGTTTGCCGAGCTTCATGCTCCCTATAAAGCTTTTTATGGAAAAAAAGCCCTGCCATGTGCCCTGTAAAAGCAGTTTACGTTCTTCCAGCCTGGCAGAGTGGAGTCTGAGAAAATATAACTTTCTATGAAAGTGACAACAGCAAAGGACACTATGTGATGGGAGGATAATACTGTTTGCAAACCCAATTCAGAAGAGTGAGTAGGCAGAACCATGGAAAGAACCATGATTTGTTTGAATATGGGCTCTCCTGATACATAGCTCTGTGTCCTGGAAAATTTATTTCACTTCTCTGAATCATCATTTCCTCACCTATAAAAGAGGATCCTATTCTATTTGCCTGCCAGGATGGTTGGAGGAATTAAAGTAATAAATATGTATTATTGAATATAATATGGTCATATCTTAGTGAAAATAAGTTTTGTACAGAATTATCACCATCACCCAGTACCTCTGTAAGCAGAATGCAAATCACTTTCCTAGAGATGTTCATTTGTGCTTGCAGAGAGCACTGCCAGATAGTTTCCAAAATGCTATTTACTATGTCAGGGCCAGTAAGTTTACATACAGTTTTTCAAAGAGGTAAACCATCAAAAGTTGAGGAATTATTAATAACCCTCTTTAAAAATCATCATTGCCAAAGTGGTTCCAGACTGGGAGAGTTATGGCCACATGAGCCCCTGGAAAGAGGCTTTCAGAGTTAAAAACGCTGCCAGTACTTAATCATGTGTCCATTTGTTGCTTCCCTTGCTCTGACAGTGGACGTTATATTTAATGGCTAAATAAAAGATCGTTTTTCTTTCCAATCTGACTAGAAAAGAGAAAAGCATGAAGCTAATGCTGTGTTATGCCAAAGGGGGATATGCATCAGGGAAACTGCCACATTGAACTTGTAAACTCTAATTTTCCAGCTTTTAATAGGTCTAGTGAATGTAATTCTCCAGTCTAGAAATTTGGGGAGTAATTTGCTTACTCAGAAGTCAGTATGTTATTTCTTAAAATGGCAAAAGTACTGGAACTGTGTTTTCCCATGCAGTTCCTCTGAAACCAAATTCTCTCTCTAATGCATGATGGTGGTAATTTATTTTGTCATTGTTCTTGCAACTTTTGGGTCCTTCTGAAGGTAAATTAGCAGTTTTGTAAGGTCTTAAATCCTTAGTGGTATTCCAACAGCAGGATCATAATATAGTTGATAGAATACTGGCCTATGGCTAGGCGAAGTGGCTCACCAAGGGGGCGGGGGTGCTCAGGTGAGAGGATCACCTGCGTCTTGGAAGTCGAGGCTGAAGCTGCAATAAGACCTGATCAAACCATTGCACTCTAGCTTGGAAGACAGAGTGAGAGTGTGTTTAAAAAAAAAAAAAAAAAATACCAGCCTGCATCTGCATCTTTTGGACAAATCATGAAAGAATACTTATTGAGCACTTACTTTGTGCTACGTGCTCATTTCCTAGATGGTGGAAACAATAGTAAGCAAAATATTCCTGCCCCTGTAATCTTCTAGAAATATAACAAATTAATTAAACAATGGCAAGTCTAAAATTGTAGCCTCTGATAAAAGAAATAAAGGAAAAACACATAAAATACACACAGACACTTGTATACGGTACCTGCATACATAGGAGTTGTTCAGTGTGGTGAAAATGACACACTACTTGGAATTAGTTAAGACTGACTTGAAATCCTCACTCCTTTTCTTATTGGCTATATAATCTTGGACATATCAACTAACTTGTGATTATTTCCTCTTCTGTTATAGTAAGAATTGTGAAAATTAAATCAGATGATACATAAAATATTTGGTACTATAGATGGCATAAAATAAGTACTCACTTATAATTAATATTTCTGTGAAATTACTGAAAAATACACAATAATACTAATGTATTTACAAAGTTATAATTTATTTCACATAATAAAGATTTGAAAATTTGAGGTAAAGCAAGTTTTTTCTGTGTGCATGTGTAAATTTGGTATTACTGACTTATGGTGTAATTTTAAAGAATATTTATCTTTCTTACTAATTAAAATTTGGCTTTTATCTTCCCATTTCTCCCCTTTTTTGTCTGGTCCTTAATTATCCAGAGTACCAACATTTCAGTGAAATAAGGAAGTTTTCACTAAGAGTAGAGAATTTTATTGTAATGCAAACTATTATTTTATATCTGCCAGATTTACTAGAGCACAGCACTGCATGTCACAAAGTAATGTTTCTTTTATTGTAGGTTATGATTAAAGCAGTGGCATTGAAAATGAATGTGTTTTAAATAATTTTTATAGTTTTCTTAGCATGATATCATTTAGGTGAGGGAGATAATATTTTTCTTTCTTCCCTTCAAATGTTGTGATTTTTCTCTCGAAGACTGTAGAAATTATTATTAAAACCTGGAGCAGGAAAGTGAGGAGTATAAACTGGAAGGAATTAAACATGATTTTATGGGAAACGATCAATAAAGTGATTGCTCCTCATGTGAATTATGTGGAAGATGAGTTTCTAAGAATCTGAAAAAAAACATAAACACAAGTTGGGAAAAATATATATACAGGTGAGAAACAGTGTTATCTAAAATATTAATTTTTGTTTGTAATTGAGTATAGTAAGTGATTAAAATGGCTCTTAGGGAATATACATTTTTATAAGGACATTTTATGTTCATTATTTTTAGTAGCATAATCATTTCTTTTCTTTCTTTTTTTTTTTTTTTTTTTTTTTTTTTTGTCACCCAGGCTGGAGCGCAGTGGCGTGATCTCGGCTCACTGCAAGCTCCGCCTCCCAGGTTCACACCATTCTCCTGCCTCAGCCTCCTGAGTAGCTGGGACTACAGGCCCCCGACACCATGCCTGGCTAATTTTTTGTATTTTTAGTAGAGAGGGAGTTTCATCGTGGTCTCGATCTCCTAACCTCGTGGTCCACCCACCTTGGCCTCCCAAAGTGCTGGGATTACAGGCGTGAGCCACTGCACCCGGCAATCATTTCTTAATGACAAGGAGCCATTCCTATGTTTATCTTTGTTGGAAAATATTTGTATTACACATAATCTACCTTTTTTTTTGGTCTACAGGGAGTTTAATATGTTAACAGAATTGAGATAACTGATTGTAGTTTTTAAGCAGTCAAGGATATTTCCATGCTTATATGTCATCAGTCTGATCATTAGAAATTTCACGCCAATGTTTGATACACTTGACCCAGGATATTATACTATATACTCAGGAGGCCAGGTAGGCTGAATTCCTACGAGTGGAATTGCTGGGTTAAAGGTTAAGAAGGTCTCTATGGATTTTTTATAGTATATCATGTGTGTAATACCAATAACATCTGAAAGTGGGGTATTAAATATCTCTCAGCCTTTGTTTTTCTACAAAAGGAGGATGATAATGAAACAATGCATATCTTCATCACAAGACTTTGGAAAATCAAATAATTAACATCAATGATTTTGTAAAGCATTACCCAATATAGGAGTGTTAATTATTGTTCAAAAAATTATTTACAGTTAAGTCTCCCATTCTTGGGGTCTTTGTGACCTTTGAATGAATCTTTACTACCACATGTATGACACTACTATAGCTGAATGGTCTTTTGTGTGACTGTATCTGCCTATTAGATTCAGAACTGTTTGAAACAAGTATTTATTTTTCTGTATTCATCTTTGCATTCTCTGAAACTTGTACTTGAATGCCTAGCTCCATAAATGTTTGAATATATTAATGTTAAAGTAGAGGATGGAGGATGTCTGGTGCAATATTCTTGTTTCTGCCATGACACTGAGATAATGTTGCTCATTTATTCATTCTTTTACATTCTCCATGCTCCAAAAAGGACTTATGTAAGATGAGCTACTATTTTCACCTTAGTGACAGGAAACAAGTTCATAATCTGGGGGTTGTAAGCAGGCTTTAGGACATTAATAGGAAGATGGTAAGAAGGAAGAAAATATTCTGAGAAATATTAGTACCATTCTCCTGGTCCAGGATTGTATGGAAACTGAATATTTATTTCCCAGTGAAACTAGGGCATTTACATTTGGCAGTGCATTGTGAGTTTATTATTATTGACTTCATAAATACAGAAATTATTGAAAGGACTCATGAAGACTCTAATATAATCTAACACAGATGAGAAAACACACACACAACCTGGTGGGCTCATGTCTCACTCAACCCGATGGCAGAACCTAACTTGATTACTCATCTGTTTGCTCCAATTATCCCATCTGATTTGACCTGGCAATTTCTGGTTAGTTATTTCTGCCTATTAAAGTACAATGATCAGCTATGAGGCCTGGTATGTACTTGTCTAATGTACTGGAGCCTTGAAAAGTGATACCCTCTTAGATGTAAACATACATCCTTTCCCCTTTCCCATGGATAAGAAAGAAGAAGAGCAAAAGATGATAGTCATTTCTAGATAGGCTCCTCTCTGCCAGGCAGTTTCTACCTTGAAAGGCCAAGGAAGAATTATACAGCCTGTGAGCATAGGAAGACCATGTAAATCCAGCTCCTTACATCGGGAATGAAGAGTACAGGGTCCTGATGGCATGTTGCTGATCTCTGGTATATGTCAGTTAGGTGAACATTGGGTTTTGCTCAGTTATCAAAGGAGCATGATTCATAAAGCTTTGGAGAAATTTGCTAACTGTCCAGTTCCGTTTAGTTGAGTTTATAAGACAGGGTGTTTCTTTGTGTACCCCAGGCTGTGCTCTGTGGCTTCTGCCTTTGTTTCTGTTGTTTCTGTCCACTGAGGGGTAGGCTGGAGAGTGAATGTCCTGTAACAGATATCAGAAGAAAAATTGCCCTGCACTTAGTTCAAAGACTTCTCAGTCCACTCGACTCGTGAGTAGTCAGTGGACAGCATTTGAGACAGGGTTCTCAGCAGAAAACATCACACAACCTCCCACCATTATCTATTGGGATTCCACTTGTTATCTGTTGGGCTTAACCACTTTTTAAGAGCCAGATAGCCTCAGCTTGTGATAAACTTCCTCTCACATGGATCTATGAAAGACACTGGAGTATGAAGTGACAAGTGAAATCACCTTACCAGCTTGCAATGAGGGTGGTCTCATTGATAGATTTCTCAGACACGGTGGTAATTGTTTGCAATTAAGAAGTGCCGTGGTAGATTGCATCTTCCCTGGGTGTAGTTTCTTTTCCATTTGACTGCAATTCCTTCCACAAAAGAGGTGTGGTGTATTTTTCTGTCTCTGTCTCTTAATTTGAAAGTCCCATGTGGTTTGCTTTAGTCAACAGAACATTAGTGGGTGAGATGTGATCAAAAGCTTGGGAAGTGTTGTGCATTTGGTCTTGCTCTCTGCCATCACCATAAGAAGAAACAGCCCATTTTAGACCACTGAGTCTAAGAAGGAGGATGAGAATGAGATGCAGTTGAGTCACTCCAGCTTAAATTAGCTACCTACAAATCAATATACATGCTTGTGAGCTAAACAAATACTCACTGTATGCCACTGACAAATTATGGTTGCTTGTTACGTGTGATATTATTATAGTTATAGCTAACTGATGGGAAAGCATTTCTTTGAATAGAATAACCAGCTAAACTTCTGTTCAATCTGGAACATTTTGGAAGGAAAAGAGATACTATTAAAAATTACATAGGTCGGGTGTAGAGTGACCATAGTGACCATACATTCTGGCTTAGACAGGACAGTCCCAGTTTACAAGTGTTATCTTAAGCATCTGTTCATCCTGGCAGAATTCTTGATGTTCCAGAATTAAATAAGTTAAAAATAAATAAACAGCCCATTTTCATTCAGTTTACTTATTTTGTTGCGATTTATTCAATGCTTGCTAGGAACAAAGCTGACCTTAGGTGACTTCTACTTGCTTAGGCAAGACAAGAAATGGATAAAACTGTCATCATTGTCTAGACTATTGACATTTGTAGATTTTATAATCAGTGTTATAACTTGTTATGGCAACCGTGTCTGTTTAGGTAGAAATTTAAAATTCTGCAGGGGCATGGCTTGGACTTTCTTATGTCTTAAGTCTGGTCTGCCTTAATTAATAACTTAGTGAGGGGGACTTGCCAACTATCTTGCATCTCCTACTTAACTCGGCCTCCATTATCTTTTCTTTTTTAATTTCTAACTCCTGTGAATTGGGAAAATGCTCCATTGCAATAAAACAGTGTCCATCAAGTGACAAAAGTTCCATAATGAAAATCTGAAAAAGTGACTAACTTGTAGTATCGTTATAGACAAAGGAGATATAAAACTCTGAAAAGAAAAAGGCAGAAGCTGTAAAATCTGTAGTTACACATTTTGAGGTTAATCTCTTGGGACTAACTACTGTTCTAAGCAGTGGCAATACATAGATATGTATGTCTGTATATATTGAGTGGGTGTGTATCTATGTACCTTGCATCATAAACTCTTACTCCTCTACCCCCGATTTTCTTGTGGTAATCAGACAGCACTAGATGGAAATGGGAAGGTTCAGCCTGGGACCTGCAAACTACTTAATTTTCATACACTTTTAAATTGAAGTGAAAACACACATAGAAAACTACACAAATCAGTTAATTACCACAAAGGAGACATAAGCATGCAACTTCCCAATCTACAAGGCTTCTGGAGGGGGCGTGTAGGTTTGAATCCCCGATCAAACTCTCAAAACGCAATTAGGCTTATGCAGCACCAAATGTATTTAGCTTTAAAAAAAGATGCAGATCGAGGACTAACTGCAGCATCATCACAGACTTCAGGTGCTCGGATGCAGCTTCTGATGACCCAAATCACCACTCATGGTGGCATTCTGGTTACAAATTTGATGAAAGGGTGACACAAATGAATCATATCAGCAGAGGAAAGCAACCAAACCTGGGACTTTCAACTTAAATACCTTGCTGTGTATCCCTATTCTTTTGCCTTTAAATTATGAGTTATACAGTGAACAGTTCTAATGGCCATTCATACACCAGTGTTCAATATGTAGCAGGCCCTGAGAAACCTTTTCTGTCTTCACAGTTGATGTTACAAAGAATAGAATATTGACCCCAGAAGCCCTCCTCGTGCCCCTTCTCATTAAAACACAGCTCCTCCTGGTAAGCAGTATCAAGACTTCCATAGGTTATTTTTAAAGTTTATGTAAAACAGTAATATACTGCATACTATGTTTTGGTTGCCATCTTTGGCTCACCATCAAATTTTAGAGCTTCATCAATGTCATTGCATGTAGCTATGGGTTTTTTTAATAGTATTTCATTGCATGGGTATAGCACAATTTATTGATTCTACTGTTGATATTTGGATTGTTTCTAACTTAAAACTAGAATAAATAATTTTGGTATGCATATTCTTGCAAACGTTTTTTTGGTACATATGTGCATGTATTTCTGTTGCGCATATGCTTAGGAAAGAAATTACTTGGTCCTGAAGCAACAATCATGTTTAACTTACATAGATAATAGTGTCTTTTCTGAGGTGGTTGTACCAGTTTGTATTCCCAAGAATAAATGTTCTATTGATGTACATGTTTCAAAACATTGGGTGTTGTCAATAATTTTTACTATTGCCACTATTGTTGGTGTGTAGTGGTAATATTGCATTTTGAATTCCAGTTCCATGTTGAATCATAAGGTTTAGGAGCTTTCCAAATATATATTGTTCATTTGAATATTCTCTTTTGTGGAGTGTCTATGTGTAGGTCTTCTTTATTTTTTGTATTGCAATGTTAGTCTTTGTTTTTCATTGGTAAGAAATCTACAAATTCAAAACATTCTTTGTTGTTTATAGTTACAAAAAATGTTCATTCTCCACCCTCTCTTGTCTTTTCATTTCATTTCAATGGTATGTTTTAATGAATAGAATTTTTCTAGTATAGTTTAATTTAGCCAACTTTCCTTTTATGGGTTGTACTTTATTCTGTTTCTGATTGTTTTTGTAATTCAGATTACGAGAATATTCTTTAATATAATCTATGTACTCCATTGTTTTATTATTTAAAAAAATTGAAAACTGATAGAACAAATAATTTCTTATCGTTCTTCAGGAACATCTTGAATATTCTTGGCTTTTGTAATTTTCATGTAAACTTTAGATTAGCTTGTTATTTTTCTCCCAAAATGTCTGTTTAAATTCTAATTGAGATTGCATTCAGTCTGTAGGATCATTTTCAGGATAATTGACTGACATAATCTTCACAATAATGATTTATCTAATTGATGAACATGACTAGCTCTCCATTTGTGGAAGTCCTTTAAAAATTACTCTCAATAATATTGTTTTTATTTTTTGGTTAGAGATCTTATATATGTTTTTATAGATTAATCTTAGGTATTTGTTATTTTTGGTACAACTGTAATTTAAATCTATTTTTAAATTTCATTTTGTAATGACTGCTGGTATAGAAAAACAATTAATTCTTTTTTTAGAGATGGGATATTGCTATGTTGTCCAGGCTGATCTCAAATTCTGAGGCTCAAATGATCCTCCCACTTTGGCCTTTCAAAGTGCTGGGAATGTAGACTTGAGCCACTGCACCTGTCCTAATTTTTGATATATTGACCTTGAAACCAGAAATGTTCAATACACTTATTAATCATTTGCCTGCATTAACATATTTTATATATGTAATTATGTCATTTACAAATAACAGTATTATTTCCTCCACTCTGATTCTTTTATCTTTTTTTTCCTTTTTTTCCCCCTTATTACACTGGGCATAACCTCCAGTGTAGTATTTAATACAAGTAGCATTAGTGGGCATTTCTATAGCATTCCTGATGTTTCAAGGAAAAATTTTAACATTTTCTATCAAGTATAATTTTGCTGTAGGTTTCTGTGTGTGCATGCTTTCTCCTTTGACAAATCAAGAAATCTACCTTTGTTCCCAGCTTTCTATTAGTTATTTTAAAAATTAATGTGAATGAATATTGAATTTTATTAAATGCTTTGTCTGTATCAGTTGAGATGATCATGGTTTTTCTCCTTTATTCTGCTAATGAGGTGTGAATTTCAGTGACTGTTTTCAAACCTTGAACCATTCTTTTTCCTAGAATAAGCCCAGACTTTTCATGATACATTATCTTTTTTATATATAGCTGAATTCAACATTAAAATGTTTTCCACCTATGATTATTATATCATCCTATGATTTTCTTTCCCTTTAATATGCTTGACAGGTTTTGGTATCAAAGTTATGCAAATCTCATAAAATGAACCTGGATGTTTTTCCTTTTATTCTAGTGTGCAGAAAAATTTAAACCTGGTGATAATTTTTTTTCTTGAATATTTGGTGAACTAACTGATAAAGCCATCTTGATCTGGATTTTTTTTCATTGATATGCTGTTAATTTTAAATCTAATTTTCTAATAGTTACAGGGCATTTAGTGTTTTTACATCTTATATCAGTTTTGATAAAGGATTTTTTCAAGTAATTTTTTATTTCAACTGAACACTGATGTGTATTTTTCACAGGAAAATCCTCATAATATTATCTTTATTATCTTTTTGATGTTTGTAATATCTGACCTAGAACCTCCCTTATCATTATGGATATTGCTTATCTTTTCTTTTGCTCATATTCCTTAAATCATTTTCACCATGTGTTTATCAATTTGATTAGTTTTTAAAAAATCTTTAACTGATTCTCTTCATTGTAATTTTGTTCCTATTTCTCTCTATTCCTATCTATATTCTTGCCTTTTTTTATCCTTAATCCTTAAGTATGATTTGCATGCCTTTGTCTAACTTAATAGGATAGCTGCTGGTAGTGTTCATTTTATGAACTTTTTTCTTTTTGAATAATAGCTATTAATATATGAAAATAATGTAAGGCAATAAATAAGTTATGATTCCATTTCTAAGAAACTTTAGCTGCAACCTACAAATTTTGCTCTTTTTCTAATCTTAATTCATTTCACATATGTGTGGTTTCTATCATCATTTCTTTTTTGATTCCTGGTTTGTTTAACAGTGTTCTGGTTAACCTCCAAAGATTTAGATATTTTTTTCAGTTACATTTTAAAGAGCTATTTCTAGCTTTATTCCACTGTGGTCAGAGCAGAGTCTGTCTGATTTGTATCACTTACCAATTTTAGAGACCCTCTTTGTAGACAGCATAAGGTCAATTTTTGTAAATGTTCTGTTTGTACTTACAAATAATATATATTTTTCAGTGATTAATATACTCAATTGTGTCTAGCTTATTCATTTTGTTGGTTAAATCTTTTAAAACATTGTTGAATTATTATTTTTTGGTCTGCTTGGTCTTAGAAACTACTGAGAAGTGTGTTAGAATCTCTGGTAAAGACTTGTTGAATGGTTTTGACCAAAATTCTGATAGTGGTATAAACAATGAAGTCTAGGCTGAGGAGGTCTCAGATGGAGATGAGGAACTTCTTGGGAACTGGAGTAAAGGTCACTGTTGCTACGCTTTAGCAAAGAGACTGGAAGGATTCTGCCTTTGCCCTACAGATCTGTGGAACTTTGAACTTCAGAGAGATGATCTGAAATTGGAGCTTATGTTCAAAAGAGACGTAGAGCAAAACATTGTGGAAAAACTGCAGCCTGACGATGTGATAGAAAAGAAAACCCATTTTCTAGAGAGAAATTGAAAACTGCTGTAGAAATTTGCATAAGTAATGACCTGAATGTTAATAGCCAAGTCAAAGGGGGAAAATGTCTCCAGGGCATGTCAGAAATCTTGGTAGTAACCATTCCTATCAGAGGTCTAGAGGCCTAGGAAGGAAAAATGGTTTCGTGGACTGGGCTTAGAGCCCAGCCCCCTGCTCTGTGTAGCCTTAGAACGTGGTGCCTTGTGTCCCAGCAGCTTCAACTCCAGCTGTGGCTAAAAGGGGCCAAGGTACAGCTCAGACCATTGCTTCAGAGGGTGCAAGTCCCAAGCTTTGGTGGTTTCCATGTGGTGTTGAGCCTGTGGTTGCACAGAAGTGAAACATTGAGGTCTGGGAACCTCCGCCTAGATTTAAGAGGATGTGTGGAAACACTTGGATGTCCAGGCAGAAGTTTGCTGCAGGAATGGAGCCCCCATGGAACACCTCTGGTAGGGCAGTGCAGAAGGGAAATGTGGGGTTGGAACCCCAACACAGAATACCCCTGGGGTACTGCCTAGTAGAGTTGTGAGAAGAGGGCCACTGTCCTCCAGACCCCAGAATGGTAGATCCGTGAACAGCTTGCATTGTGCACCTGGAAAAGCTGCAAGCACTCAATGCCAGCCCTTGAAAGAGCTGCCCAAGGCCATGGGAGCCCACCCCTTTACATCAGCATGTCCTGGATGTGAGACTTTGAGGCAAAGGAGGGCATTTTGGAGCTTTAATATTTAATGACTTTTCCACTGGATTTCAGACTTGCGTGGCCTGTTTTAGGCCACTTTCTCCCTTTTGCAATGTGAACGTTTATCCAATACCTGTACTCCCATTGTATCTTGGAAGTAACTAACTTGTTTTTTATTTAAAGGGTCATAGGTGGAAGGGGCTGCCTTGTCTCAGCTGAGACTTTAAACTTCGACTTTTGAGTTAATGCTGGAATGAGTTAAGACTTGAGGAATTGTTGGGAAGGAATGATTGGTTTTGAAAATTTCCCATGTCTTGGATGAGACTTTGCCTTGGACTTTTTAGTTAATGTTCAAATGAGTTAAGACTTTGGAGGACTGTTGAGAAGGCATGATTGGTTTTGAAATGTGTAAAAGACATGAGATTCGGGAGAGGCCAGGTGCAGAATGATATGGTTTGGCTCTGTGAGCCCACCCAAATCTCATCTTGAATTTTAATCCACATGTGTAAGGAAGGGATCTGTAATCCCCCCATGTGTTGATGGAGGGATGTGATTGGATCATGGGGGCAGTTTACCCCTTACTGTTCTCATGATAGTGAGTGAGTTCTCACAAGAGCTGATGATTTTATAAGTGTCTGGCATTTCTCCTGCTGGCACTTCTCTCTCTTGCTGCCTTGTGAAGAAGGTACCTGCTTTCCCTTCTGCCATGATTGTAAGTTTTCTGAGGCCTCCCCAGTTATGTGTAACTGGGAGTCAATTAAACATTTTTCCTTTATAATTTATCCAGTCTTGTGTAGTATCTGTATAAGAGGGTGAAGACAGACTAATACAGCGGGTTTGTTATGTAGTTAAACTTGAATCATGGGGGTTTGTTTTACAGATTATTTTGTCACCCAGGTATTAAGCATAGTACCCATTTGTTATTTTTCCTGATCATCTCCCTCTTCCTACCCACTGCCAACCCTCAAATTGGCCCCAGCATGTGTTGTTCACTTCTGTGTTCATGTGTTCTCATCATTTAGCTTCCATTTGTAAGTGAGAACATGCAGTATTTCATTTTCTGTTCTTGTGTTGGTTTGCTAAGGATAGTGGACTCCAGGACCATCCATCTTCCTGCAATGGACATGATCTCTTTCTTTTTTATAGCTGCATAGTATTCCATGATGTATCTGTACCACATTTTCTTTATCCAGTCTATCATCGATGGGCATTTAGGTTGATTCCAAGTCATTGCTATTGTGAATAGTGCTGCAGTGAACATACGTGTGCATGTGTCTTTATGGTAGAACAATTTATATTCCTTTAGGTATATACCCAGTAATAAGATTGTGGGTTGAATGGTATTTCTTTTTTTAAGTCTTTGGGTAATCACCACACTATCTTAAATAATGCCTGAACTAATTTACACTCCCACCAACACTGTATAAGCATTTCTTTTTCTCCACAGCCTCACCAGGATCTGTTATTTTTAGACTTAATAGTAGCCATTCTGACTGGTGGTATCTCACTGTCATTTTGATTTGCATTTCGCTAATAATCAGTGATGTTAAGCTTGCTTTTATATGATTGTTGTCTGTATGTGTGTCATTTTTTGAAAAGTGGCTCTTCATGTCTTCTGCCTAATTTTTAATGGTTTTTTTTTTTTTCTTATATATTTGTTTAAGCTACTTAGAGATGCTGGATATTAGGGCTTTGTCAGATGCATAATTTGAAATATTTTTCTCTCATTCTGTAGGTTGTCTGTTCACTCTGTTCATAGTTCATAGTTTTACAGAAGCTCTTTAGTTTAATTAGATCCCATTTGTCAGTTTTTGATTGTTACAATTGCTCTTGGCATCTTTATCATGAAATATTTGCTCATGCCTATGTCCCTAATGGTATTGCCTAGGTTGTCTTCCAGGGTTTTTATAGTTTTGGGTTTTGCATTTAAGCCTTTAATCTATCTTGACTTAATTTTTGTATGTTGTGTAAGGAAGGGGTCTAGCATTTCAATCTTCTGTGTATGGCTAGCCAGTTATCCCAGCACCATGTATTGAATGGGGAATCTTTTTTTCACTGCTTCTTTTTGTAAGGTTTGCCAAAAATCAAGTAGTTGTCAATTTGTGGTCTTTTCCTGGGTTATCAATTCCATTACATTGGTCTATGTGTCTGTTCTGATAGTAGTACCAAGCTGTTTTAATTACTGTAGCCCTCTAGTGCAGTTTGTTGTTGAGTAGCATGCTGCCTCTAGCTTTGTTCTTTCTGCTTAGGATTGCCTTGGATATTTGGCTCTTTTTTGGTTCCATCAGAATTTTAAAAGAGTTTTTCCTAGTTCTGTAAAGTCTTTAATCCCTCTTGAGTAAATTTTTTATAAGGTCTAAAGAAGGGGTCCAGTTTCAGTTTTCTGCATATGACTAGCCAGTTTTCCAAGCACCATTTATTAAATAGGTTATCCTTTCCCCATTGCTTGTTTTTATCTCATTTGTCAGATATCTTATGGTTTTAGGTGTATGGTCTTATGCCTGGGTTTTCTATTCTGTTCCATTAGTCTATGTGTCTGTTCTTGTACCAGTACCATGCTTTTTTGGTTACTATAACCCTGTATTATGGTTTTAAGTTGGGTAGCATGATACCTCCAGCTTTGTTCTTTTTGCTTAGGATTGTCTTGGTTACCTTGGGCTCTTTTTTGGTTCCATATGAATTTTAAAATAGTTTTGTCTAGTCCTTTAAAAATGTCATTGGTAGTTTAATAGGCATATCATTAAATCTATAAATAGTTTTGGGCAGTATAGCCGTTTTTACAATATTGATTCTTCCTATCCATGAGCATGGAATGTTTTTCCATTTGTTTGGATCATCTCTGATTTATTTTAGCAGTGTTTCGTAGCTCTCCTTGTGGAGATCTTTCATCTCCCTACTTGGACGTGTTCATAAGGTTTTTGTGTTTGTTGTTGTTGTTGCTGCTGTTCTTGTTTTGTTGCTGGCAATTGCAAATGGGATTGCATTTCTGATTTGGCTCTTAGCTTTACTGTTTTGCGGGTATAGGAGTGCTGGTGATTTTTGCATTGATTTTATATCCTGAGACTTTGGAATCTTTTGAGCCAAGACTATGGGATTTTCTAGATATAGGATCATGTCAACTACAAACAGGAATAGTTTGACTTCTTCTCTTCCTGTTTGGATGCCCATTATTTTTTTCTCTTGTGTGATGGCTCTCTCTAGTTTCTAATACTATGTGAATAGTAGGAGTGACAGAGTCCTTTCTTGTCTTGTGCCAGTTTTCAAGGGGAATGCTTCCAGGTTTTGCCCATTCAGTATGATATCGGCTGTGGGTTTGCCATATATGGCTCTTACTATTTTGAGACACGTTCCTTCAATACCTAGTTTATCATGAGTTTTAAAGAGTTTTTAACATGAAGAAGCATTCAATTTAATGTAAAGTCTTTTCTGCAACTATTAAGATAATTATGTGCTTTTTGTCTTTAGTTCTGTTTATGTGATAAATCACATTTATTGTTTTGTGTATGTTTAACCAACATTTCATCCCAGGTATAAAGCCTATTTGATCATGGTAGATAAGTTTTTGATATGCCGCTGGGTTTGGTTTGCCAGTATTTTGTTGATTTTCGCATTGACGTTCATTGAGGATATTGACCTGAAGTTGTGTATGTTTGTGTGTGTATATGTGCACGTGCGTGTGTGTGTGTGTTTGCCAGGCTTTAGTATCAGGATGATTCTGGCCACACAGAATGAGTTAGGGAGGACTTCCAGTTTTTTTTTTTTTACGTTCTGGGATACATGCGCAGAACATGCAGGTTTGTTACATAGGTATATGTGTGCCATGGTGGTTTGCTGCACTTATTGACCCATCCTCCAGCTTCCCTCCCCTTGCTCCCCAACCCCCAACAGGCCCTGGTGTGTCGTTCCCCTTCCTGTGTCCATGTGTTCTCATTTTTCAACTCCCACTTATGAAAGAGAACATCTGGTGGTTGGTTTTCTGTTCCTGTGTTACTTTGCTGAGGATGATGGCTTCCAGCTTCATCCATGTCCCTGCGAAGGACGTGATCTCACTCCTTTTTATGACTTTGTAGTATTTCATGATGTATGTGTACCACATTTTCTTTATCCAGTCTATCATTGATGGGCATTTGTGTTGGTTTCATGACTTTGCTACTCTTAATAGTGTTGGAATAAACAAACATATGCATGTGTCTTTATAGTAGAATGATTTATATTCCCTTGGGCATATACCCAGTAATGAGATTGCTGGGTCGAATGGTATTTCTGTTTCTAGATCCTTGAGGAATCCCATACTGTCTTTCACAGTGGTTGAACTAATTTACATTCCCATCAACAGTGTAAAAGCATTCCTATTTCTCTATAGCCTCACCAGCATCTGTTATTTACTGACTTTTTAATAGCCATTCTGACTGCAATGAGATGGTATCTCATTATGGTTTTCGTTTGCATTTCTCTAATAATCAGTGATATTGAGCTTTTTTTTCGCATGTTTGTTCGCTGCATAAATGTCTTCTTTTGAGAAGTGCCTGTTGATATCTTTTGCTCACTTTTTGATGGGGTTGTTAGTTTTTTTCTTGTAAATTTGTTTAAGTTCCTTGTAGATTCTGGATATTAGCTCTTTGTCAGATGGGTAGATTGCAAAAAATTTCTCCCATTCTGTATGCTGCCTGTTCACTCTGATGGTAGTTTCTATTGTTGTGCAGAAGCTCTTTAGTGTAATTAGATCTCATTTGTCAGTTTTGACATTTGTTGCAATTGCTTTGGGCATTTTCGTCATGAAGTCTTTGCCCATGCCCATGTCCTGAATGGCATTGCCTGGGTTTTCTTCTAGGGTTTTTATAGTTTTGGGTTTTACATTTAAGTCTTTATTCCATCTTGAGTTAATTTTTGTATAAGGTGTAAGGAAGGGGATCCAGTTTCAGTTTTCTGCATATGGCTAGCCAGTTTTCCCAGCATCATTTATTGAAGAGGAGATTCTTTCCGCATTGCTTTTGTCAGGTTTGTCAAAGATCAGATGGTTGTAGATGTATGGTGTTATTTCTGAGGTCTCTGCTCTGTTTCATTGGTCTATATGTCTGTTTTGGTGCCAGTATCATGCTGTTTTTTTTTTACTGGTGCCTTGCAATGTAGTTTGAAGTCAGGTAGTGTGATACCTCCAGCTTTGTTCTTTTTGCTTAGGATTGTCTTGGCTATACGGGGTCTTTGATTCTGAATGAAATTTAAAGTAGTTTTTCTAATTATTTGAAGAATGTCAATGGTAGTGTGATGGAAATAGTACTGAATCTATAAATTACTTTGGACAGTATGACTGTTTTCACAATATTGATTCTTCCTATTCATGAGGATGCAGTGATTTTCCATTTGTGTCTTCTCTTGTTTCCTTGAGCAGTGGTTTGTAGTTCTCCTTGAAGAGGTCCTTCATATCCCTTGTTAGCTGTATTCCTACATATTTTATTCTCTTTGTACTGATTGTGAATGGGAGTTCATTCATGATTTGGCTCTCTGCATGTCTGTTGTTGATGTAAAGCAATGCTTGTGATTTTTGCATATTAATTTTGTATCCTGAGACTTTGCTGAAGTTGCTTATAAGTGTAAGGCGTTTTAAGCTGCGATGATGGGATTTTCTAAATATAAAATCAGGTCATCTTCAAACAGAGACAATTTGAATTCCTCTCTTCCTACTTGAATACCCTTTATTTCTTTCTCTTGTCTGATTGCCCTGGGCAGAACTTCCAATAATATGTTGAATAAGAGTGGTGAGAGAGGGCATCCTTGTGTTGTGCTGGTTTTCAAAGGGAGTGCTTTTGCCCACTCAATATGATATTGGCTGTGGGTTTTTCATAAATAGCTCTCATTATTGTGAGATATGTTCCATCAATACCTAGTTTATTGAGAGGTTTTAATGTGAAGGGATGTTGAATTTTGTCAGAGGCCTTTTCTGCATCTATTGAGACAATTGTGTGGTTCTTGTCTTTGGTTCTGTTTATGTGATGGACAACGTTTATTGATTTGCATATGTTGAACCAGCTTTGCATCCCAGGGATGAAGGTGACTTGATCATGGTGAAGTTTTTGTTGTGATGTTGGATTCAGTCTGCCAGTACTTTATTGAGGGTTTTTGGCATCAATGTTCACCGGGGATATTGGCCTGGAATTTTCTTTTTGTTGTTGTTGTTGTCTTTGCCCAGTTTTGGTATCAGGATGATGATGGCCTCATAAAATGAGTCCCTCTTTTTCAGTTGTTTGGAATAGTTTTAGAAGAAAAGATACCAGCTACTCTTTGTATTTCTGGTAAAATTAGGCTGTGCATCCATCTGAATCTGTGCTCTTTTTGATTGGTAGGCTATTAATTACTGCTTCAGTTTCAGAACTTGTTATTGGTCTATTCAGGAATTCAGTTTCTTCCTGGTTTAGTCTTGGGAGGGTGTATGTGTCTAGGAATTCATCCATTTCTTCTAGATTTTCTAGTTTATTTGCGTAGAGGTGTTTATAGTATTCTCTGATGGTAGCTTGTATTTTTGTGGGGTCAGTGATGATATCCCCTTTATCATCTTTTATTTGTTGTATCTATTTGATTCTTCTCTCTTTTCTTCTTTATTAGCCTAGCTAGCCATTGATTTTATTAATTTTTTCAAAAAAACTGCTCCTGGATTCATTGATTTCTTTGAAGAGTTTTTCATGTCTCTATCTCCTTCAGTTTAGCTTCGATCTTAGTTATTTCTGGTGCTTTTGGATTAGTTTGCTCTTGCCTCTCTAGATCTTTTAATTGGTGATGTTATGGTGCATGTTTGTAATCTTTTAGCTTTCTAATGTGGTCATTTAGTGGTGTAAATTTCCCACTTAACACTGCTTTAGTGTTGTCCCAGAGATTCTGATACATTGTCTCTTTGTTCTCATTAGTTTCAAAGAAATTCTTGGTTCTACCTTAAATTCATTATTTACCCAGGAGTCATTGAGAAGCAGGTTGTTCAATTTCCATGTAATTGTGTGATTTGGAATGAGTTTCTTAATCCTGAGTTGTAATTTGTTTGCATTGTGGTGTGAGAGACTGTTTGTTATGATTTCACTTCTTTTGCATTTGCTGAGAAGTGTTTTACTTCCCGTTATGTGGTCAATTTTAAAATAAGTGCTATGTGACACTGAGAAGAATGTATAGACTGTTGATTTGGGGTGGAGAGTTCCGTAGATATCTATTAAGTCCACTTGATCAAGAGTGGAGTTCAGTTCCTGAATATCCTTTTTAATTTTCTTTTTCTCTGATCTGTCTAGTATTGATAGTGGGGTGTTAAAGTCTCTCACTATTATTGTGTGTCTAAGTGTCTATGTATGTTTCTAAGAACTTGTTTTATGAGTCTGGGTGCTCTTGTACTGGGTGCATATATGTTTAGAACAATTAGCTCTTCCTGTTGAATTGTTCCCTTTACCATTATATAATGCCTGTCTTTGTCTTTTTTTATTTTTGTTGGTTTAAAGTGTATTTTTTCAGAGACTAGTATTGAAGCTCCTGCTTTCTTTTGGTTTCTGTTCGGTTGGTAAATTTTCCTCCATCCCTTTATTTTGAGCCCATGTACATCTTTGCACGAGATGGGTCTCCTGAATACGGCACATTGATGCATCTTGACTCTTTCCAATTTGCCAGTCTGTGTCTTTTAATTGGAATATTTAGCCCATTTACACTTAAGGTTAGTATTGTTATGTTTGAATTTGATCCTGTCATCATGATGCTGCCTGGTTATTTTGCACACTAGTTGATGCAGTTTCTTCAGAGTGTCATTGGTCTTTATATTTGGGTGTATTTTTGCAGTGGATGGTACTGGTTTTTCCTTTCCATATTAGTGCTTCATTCAGGAGCACTTTCAAGGCAGACCTGGTGATTAAAAAAAATCCCTCAACATTTGTTTGTCTGGAAAAGAATTTGTTTCGCCTTTGCTCATGAATGAAACTTAGTTTGGCTGGATATGAAATTCTGGGTTGAAAATTATTTTCTTTAAGATTTTTCAATTCTGGTCCCCAGTCTCTTCTGGCTTGTAGAGTTTCTGCTGGGAGGTCTGCTGTTAGCCTGATGGGTTTCCCTTTGTAGGTTACCTGGCCTTTCTCTCTGGCTGCCTTTAACAGTTTTTCCTTCATTTTGACATTGGAGAATCTGATGATTACGTGTAGATTATGTGATGATTATGGGTTGATCTTCTTGTGGAGTATCTTAGTGGTATTCTCTGTATTTTCTGAATTTGCATGTTGGCTTGTCTTGCTAGGTTGGGGAAGTTCTCCTGGATAATACCCTGAAGTGTGTTTTCTGCCATTTTTCCATTATCCCCATCTCCTCCACGCACTCTAATCAATCATAGATTTGTTCTTTTTATGAAGTCCCATATTTAATGAAGGCTTTATTCATTTCTTTTTATTCTTTTTTCTCTATTCTTGTCCGCATGTCTTATTTCAGTAAGTTGATCTTCAATCTCTGATATACTTTCTTCTGCTTAATCAATTCAGCTATTGATACTTGTGTATGCTTCATGAAGTTCTCATGCTGTGTTTTTCAGCTCTATCAGATTATTTATATTCCTCTCTAAACTGATTATTCTAGTTAGTAGATCCGCTAACCTTTTATTAAGGTTCTTTGCTTCTTTGCATTGGGTTAGAACATGCTCCTTTACCTCAGCAGAGTTTATTACCCAACTTCTGAAACTTACTTCTATCAATTCATCCATCTCATTCTCCCTCCAGTTCTGCATCCTTGCTGGAGAGGCACTGCAATTATTTGGAGGAGAAGAGGCAGTCTGACCTTTTGAGTTTTCAGCATTTAATCATTGATTCTTTCTCAGCTTCATGAGTTTGTCTAGTTTTGATCTTTGAGGCTGCTGCTTTGGATGGGCTTTTTGTGTGGACTTTTTTGTTGATGTTATTGTTGCTTTGTTTCTCTTTCAAGGGTCAGGTCTCTGTTCTGTAGGACTGCTAAGGTTTTCTGAGGATTCACTTCAGGCCCTATTCATCTGGTTCACTACCATGCCTGGAGATGTCACTCAAGGAGGTTGGAGAACAGCAAAGATGGGTGCCTCCTCCTTCTGGGATCTCTGACCTCAAGTGGCACCAACCTGATGCTAGTAGGATCATTCTTGTATAGTCTGTCTGACAGCCCCTATCAGAGAGTCTCACCCAGCTGGGTGGTATGGGGAACAGGACCCGTTTAATGAAGCACTTGGCTATCTCTTGGTGGAGGGGGATATGCTTCACTGGGGGTGAAACCCACTTGTCTGGAACTACCAGGAGGAAGGGTAAGTCTGCTGGTCCACAGAGTCTGTGGTCACCCCTCCCTCTAGGGGCTCAGGCCCTTGGACATCAAGGTTCTGTCCATAAGCCTATGGCTGGAGTTGGAGTTCCTGCAGGGAAACCCCACCCAGTGAGGAAGGATGGGTCAGGGTCAGGCCTGTAGAGGCAGTCTGGCTGCAGTCTGGCCGCAGTCTGCCGCAACCAGTGTTTTGGACTGTGGGGGACACCTCTTGGGACCAAGTCATCCAGCTTTCCTGTCTCCAGCAGGGTAAATGTGTGGCCTGGAGCTATAGAGATGGACACTACCCTTCCCCCACCCAGGGAGCTTAGTATGTTAGGCATTTATGAGTCCAAGGGCTGGCTGCTGCCCCTCCCCCAGGGAGCTCAAAGGGCTTAGCAGGCAGCTGCAGCTATGGTGCTGGTCTCCTCCCCCATTAGGAGCTCAGGAGGCTTAGGCAGGTTCCAGCTGAGAGGCTGCAGGGCTCTGAGTTCGGGATCCTAGGACCTGCTGGCATGGGTTTGTGAGTGGGTTGTAAAGTTCTGTGGAAAAAGCATGGTTTTCCTGGCTGGGTAGCGTGCTCCTGCACCACCTCCCTTGGCTGGGGGCTGCGGGGTGGGATCTCCCCTGCCCTGTGTGTCTTCCAGGTGGGCCGCTGCACCACACTGCCTTTCCTTCCTCTCCATGGATCATGCCAACCACCTAGTCAGTTCTGATGAGAGAACCTGGACACCTGGGTTGCTGGTGAAGGATTCCCATGCTAATTATGGTTCTTTTCCATAGGAGCCTCTGATCACCGCTGTTTCTAGTAGGCCATCTTGGCCCTGCCCCTTCTCCTTTACATTTTTGGAACAGTTTCAGCAGGAATGGTATCATGTCTTCATTGTTCATCAGGAAGAACACAGTTGTGAGGTCGTCTGGTTCTGAAGGTTTTTTTGGTTAGTAGGCTATTTTTACTGCCTCAATTTCAGAACTTGTCATTGGTCTGTTCCGCGATTCAGTTTCTTCCTTCTTCAGTTGTCAGAGGGTGTATGTGTCTAGGAATTTATCCACTGCTTCTAGATTTTCTAGTTTATGTGCATAAAGGTATTCATAATGTTCTCTGGTGTTTGCGTTTCTATGTGGTCAGTGGTATTATCCCCCTTGTCATTTCTGATTGTGTTCATTTGAATCTTCTTTTTTTTCTTATTAGTCTAACTAGTGGTCTATTCTCTTAATTAAAATAAAAAACTAGCTCCTGGATTCATTGATCTTTTGAATGATTTTACATGTCTCCGTCTCCTTCAGTTCACCTCTGATTTTGGTTATTTCTTATCTTCTTCTAGCCTTAGGGCTGGTTTGCTCTTGGTTCTCTATTTCTTTTCATTGTGACCTTAGGTTGTTAAATTGAGATTCTCTAACTTTGATGTGGGCATTTAGTGCTATAAATTTCCCTCTCAACATTGCCTTAGCTGTGTCCCAGAGATTCTGATGTGTTGTATCTTTGTTATCATTAGTTTCAAATAATATCTTGATTTTGCCTTAATTTCATTATTTGCCCAAAAGTAATTCAGGAGGAGATTATTTTGTTTCCATGTGATTGTATAGTTTTGAGTGAATTTCTTAGTCCTGATTCCTAATTTGATTATGTTGTGGTCTAAGAGATAGATGGATATGATTTCAGTTTTTTTCCATTTAGCTGAAGAGAGTTTTATTTCTGATTATGTGATTGATTTTAGAGTATGTGCCATATGGCGATGAGAAAAATTGTATATTCTGTTGTTTCTGGGTGGAGAGTTCTATAGATGTCTGTCAGGTCCATTTGACCCAGTGTTGAGTTCAGGACCTGATTATATTTGTTAATTTCCTGTCTTGATTATTTGTCTAATATTGTCAATGGAATGTTAAAGTCTCCCACTATTATTGGATGGGAGTCTAAATCTCTTTGAAGGTCTCTAAGAACTTGCTTTCTAAATCTAGGTGTTCCTGCATTAGGTTAATATATATTTAGAATGGTTAAGTCTTCTTGTATAACATGATCTTCTTTATCTCTATTAATGCTTTTTATCTAACAGTCTGCCTGTTTACTGTAACTATACAAGCTTCCTTTTGTTTCCTTTTGTTTAGTTTTCTTCAAGATATTTTATAACCCTTCTACCTTCACGTTCTGTATCTTTATATCTTTGAGGTGTCTCTTGAAACTGCATATAGTTGAGTTTAATATTTTAAACATTGTGATTGTGTTAACATTTGGAAATTTAACATCTTGAAATTTAACCTAAATACTGATATGTGTGGTTTTAATTTCACATCCTCAATCTATATTTGATGATGTTCAGCATTTTCCCTCTTTTCTTTGCCTGGATTAATTTTTCATTACATGCTTTTATCCTGTATTAACTTATTATTTGTACATAATTTTACTTTTTTTTAGTAGCTGTCATAGTATGTGTCCTTGACTTACTGTTTGTTATAAGTTTCTGTTTTTCTCTCTTCCCTGAGACTGTAAGAGTCCTAAAATTCTTTAAGTCTTTTTACCTCCTTTCTGACTTACACTATTGTTTAGGGGTGTATATTAATTAAACATATGTTTAAGCCTCACAATCCATTATT
This sequence comes from Piliocolobus tephrosceles, assembly GCF_002776525.5. Classification (NCBI taxonomy): domain Eukaryota; kingdom Metazoa; phylum Chordata; class Mammalia; order Primates; family Cercopithecidae; genus Piliocolobus; species Piliocolobus tephrosceles. The sequence goes on from NC_045437.1 coordinate 175,348,606, forward strand.
GCTAATGTTTGTGACTGTGAATATTTATTTCAATTTCCCATACACTTATTCTTTAGGTTGCTCTTCATTTATTGTATCTCTGAGCTTCTCCCTGGGATAATTTTTTTCTTCTGCCTAAGGAAATTCCTGTACTATTTCTTTGATAATAACGTTTCTGTTTTTATTTTTCTAACTTTGATGTGAGCATTTAGTGCTATACATACATTCCCCTCTCAACATATAGAGTGTACAAATATTTTCTTTTACATTTATTTTTTTTTCAGGGAAAATATTTGCTGATTGTAGAATATTAGATTGGCAATTATAGCTTCTGTGATTAATTCTGTTGAACTTAGCTTCAATTATATTTTTGATTATTTGAAATTGATTTGTCTTTTATTCCTTCAGCTTTTAAAAATAATCACTTTGGATATGAACAGACACTTTTCAAAAGAAGACATACAGGCAGTCAAAAGGCATATATAAAGAAAAGCTCAACATCCCTAATCATTAGAGTAATGCAAAACAAAACCACAATGAAATACCATGTCACACGAGTCAGAATGGCTATTACTAAAAAATAAAAAATAAATAAAAGATGCTGTCAAGGTTGCAGAGAAAGCAAATGCTTATATACTGTTGATGGGAGTATAAATCAGTTCAACCATTGTGGATGCAGTGTGGTGATTCCTCAAAGAGCAACAAACAGGACTATCATTAGGCCTATCCATCCCACCATTACTGGGTGTATACCCAAAGGAGGATAAATCTTTCTACCATAAAGTCCCATGCACACGTACATTCATTGCAGCACTATTCACAATAGCAAAGACATGGAATCAACCTAAATGCCCATCAATGGCAGATTGGATAAAGAAAATGCAGTACATATATACCATGGAATGCTACGCAGCCGTAAAAAAGAATGAGAACATGTCCTTTGCAGGGGCATGGATGCAGCTGGAGGCCATTATCCTTAGCAAACTAATGCAGGAACAGAAAACCAAATGCCACATGTTCTTACAAGTGGAAGCTAATGATTAGAACACATGGATTCAAAGAGGGGAACAACAGACACTGGGGCCTGTTGGACGGTGGAGGATAGGAGGAGGGAAAGGATTAGAAAAATAGCTATTGGGTATGGGGCCTAGTACCTGAGTGATGAAATAATTGTACAACAAACCCCCATGACACAATTTTACCTATGTAACAAACATGCACATCCTGCACATGTATCCCTAAACTTAAAGCAAAAAAAAAAAAGCACTAAGTTTTTTTCTTTTGATAACGTTTTACATGTGTTTTAGTGGGTTTTCATAGCGTTAATCCTATTTAGAGGTCATACTTTTCGTAAATTTGTAATGATACATTTCCTCAGTTTTGTAGAATTCTCAGCCATTAGATTTTAAAATACTGCTTCCATTACATTTTCTTGTATCTCTCTTTCTGGGGTTGTAATTACAGATACATTATATTTTTTTCCCGCTGCATTCTTCTTATACTCCTTTGCCTCCTATTCCTTTTGTCTATCTTTTTCTGTGTTTTTTGCCTTTTTAAATATTGATCCTTCATTATTGATATATTCTCTGACTTTTCTTGAAATTCATTAAATCTCCCTTTTGTTCTGTCTAATCTGCTTTTAATTTTATCTCTTTAATATCAGTTGCTTTATTTTTCATTTTTAGGATTTTAATGAGTACTCTTTTCCTATTTTTGGAGAAAATCCCAATCTATTTTTTTAACTTAGTTAACTTAAAATCTATGTCTTAAGAGTCTATTATGAAGGTCTCTTATGGGTTTATTTCTATCATATGTTGTTTTTCTTGGCTTTGTAAAATGTTCTCGCTCCTCAGTAGCTGGTAATTTTTTAAATTGGGTTCAGGGTTAGGGACTTAGAGATGATGTGAACGTAAATTTTGTTTTCTGTTGTACCTTTCTTTGCAGAAGATTCATTTTTGTTTCTCACAGTCATCAGATCATCTTACCCAATTAGGACTGGAATTGATATGTCTGGACTTTAGGCTCATAAACAGGGATGATTTCTAGTCCACCCCTTTTTGTAAAGTGGTTGATTTCAAGGTTGATTTCTAGTCCACCCCTTTTGGTAAGTCTCCCTCTTCTCCTTCCATTGTATGCCCTGAACTCAAATTCATATTTCTTTTTTGCTTTGACTGTCAAAAGCTCTGAAAAGTTGCTCAGTGTCTCAGCAGCGTCTTGCAGAACTGGCAGATAACCTGGGTAAAAGCAAATTCAGTTACCTGGTTTTTCTTTGTCTCCCAGATATTGGCCTGTAATTCTTCACTCTTTTTTAAAAAACTCAGTGATACCTTCAAATGGATGTTCCCGTATACTTTTATCTAGCTGTATTTTAACCTAGAAAGTTGAACATAATTCCTTGTCTCCCATTGCTGGAACTGGAACTCTGCATTTAAGGGGATATTGAAGGAAAGGACAGTGATCTGAACATGACATGGAAGAAGTCAAGTTTGGATATGTTGGCAGAACATGGATGACTAACTTGTCTAAAACAGGTCACTCAGTATGGGGATAACAGGAAAAAGTAATGTCCGTTGAGATCAGATGGTGGGTTGGCCTTATTACACAGATAGAAGCTTAGACTTTATTCTTTTGGTGAGTGGTAAAGCACTTGGGATTTTGGAGCGAGGAATGAAATGATTTAAGAGGCATTTTTAAAAGATTAACAGAATACTGCCCTACATGCACTGATACCATAGTATATTATATCTGAGGTTAAGAAGAGAATTTAGTATCACAGAAAGAATATATTATCCTTGGTGCTGGTGTCTGTTCTTGCCCAAGTTTTATTTTCTAGAAACTCTAAAACAGGGTTGATTTCTAGTCTCCCTTTTTGGAATGGTGTCTCCCTCTCTCTGTTGCATGCCTTGCCCCAAACTCAAATTCATAATTCTCTTTTGCTGTTAATGTCAAAAGCTCAGCTCAACTGTTCTTGCCTAGAAACAGCTAATTCATTTTACATTTGGATATCAGAAGTAATTTTGGGTGATGGGACATTATGAATAAGTTATATTATGTTAAAAGCCAGTGGTCTATGAGGAGAAAGACCGTTTGCTTCCTTAAGAACTGAAAATCTAGGGGGCCCTCAAAATTGATATATGTCTAAGCTGTAGATCTGATTCTTAGACTCCTGCAGATATCTGCAAAGAGTTGATTTAAGTCATTTTGAATCATTAAATCTAATGTTTCATGCCTCCCCCTCATGGCAGATTGTAAAGTCATTATTTACATTACACATACTCCTGTCTTCATCAGAGAAACTCCAATGCTTTGGAACTGAGAATATCAGAGCCATAAGGAACATTAGAAATCATTTTAGTTCAACTTCCTAAATTTACAGGTTTGGAACTAAAGCCCAGATTACTTATGGGACATATCCAAAGTCATGCAGGTGGCTAGTGGCAGAACTGGCAATGGAACTATTTCGACAGTAGTCTTCAAGAGTATTTTTTCATTCCAAAAGAAATTTTTGAAGATTTAACAGGTGAAGGGTAACTATGAATATATAAATTAGAAAGTTAGATTATTAGTTCTCAGACAGGAATATACTAACTTTTAAAATTTCTGTATAAAATTCTAAGCATATAGATCAAAGATGGAATTCAGGGCACCCCCTAAAATAACCTGCATAATACTATATTCTGTGCATTTGTCTCTGGTAAAGATACAGCTTTCTTCCAGTTCTCAAAGGAGTCCATGAATTAGAAAAGATTAAGAACTACAATGTATAACTTTTTGGATTAGAATTAAAATCTAGCACTCATTGATTCAGCAATGTTAGTTGAATGCTATTTCCTTGCCAGATACTTTGTTAAAGGCTGTGGATATAGAAATAAATGATGCAGTTTCCGCCATGACAGACCCCCACATTCTAGCTTGGGAGACAGGTATGTGATGTGACAAGTCAGTGATACAAACTACTGTTTGGAATATCTCATTCCCAGTTCAGTTATTTGTATATCAGATCAGTATCATTGTGATAGCCTGAATAGAAAACAGGAGTAATTACAGAATTAATCTAATTGTAAGATTTCTATACAGACTTCAAGTCATGTGGGTATATCCAACATTATCCAAATATATTTTACCTAAGCTCTGCGCAGACCCAGATCTGGTTTCTACATATGGGGCCATGTCGTACCCATTTTTTGATCAGCCATCCAGTAGAATATCAGACGTAGAAGGCGTTCCCAATAAAAAGTTACCTTTTGTCAAGATTTTCTTTCTTTTTGTAATTTTTAAAATTTTGTGTATACATAATAGGTATATATATTTATGGGTACATCTTACTGCCTTACATAAAAATTAGCAAATCAGTTAAGTTTCCCTAGGGATAAATGAAGAGTTTTTTTCTCCAAATGGACTATAGCAATAAAGAAGCTGATGGCTTGAGTTAGTCACAACATTAGGAATGGCCATTCAGCAAAAATAACTTGTTTGGATAATTTTTAACTACACCAAGTACAACATTTCTTAAATCAAGTCCACAATGCCAGCAGCTGTCAGTTTGTTTGGGTGGAAAGTATCCTAAATTGCTAGTTATGTGAAGGTAACAAAAGTAATGAAACACCTCTAAGGCTCTTCACTCTTTTGCTAAAAATACAATCAAGGAATATATAGATGCAAATGTGAATTTAAAAATCAGAGTCTGTGAAATTGCAAAGGATATTTTCTGAATAAAAGTGACATTTTTCCTTTATCCTTAAGGGTAAACAGTATATAGCATAAAAGGTAAAACCTCCACTGACACTTCTAGTGAAAATAGCTTCTCCAAGAATTACAGTAGACTCACGATGGTGTTAGTTTACCTTGAACAGAACAGTCTATCCTGGAGACTCCATCAGCGAATGTGTATAATATGATGATGAAAAAAAAATCTTTGACCTACAAAAACCCATGGCATTTTGGAACATTAAAACTAGTATCCTAGTTCCTCTAGCATCATTTAACACCATAAAAGTTAAGGACAACTGCTCTGAGTTGAGTTAAGCATGACTCTGGCTCAAATATCCATTGAGTGGTACTAACAGTGAGTTCAAGAATGTGTAAGACATAGTCAACTCACCTTTAAGACTGAAAGTCTAGTGGTGATAAGTTTATTTCCTCTGTTTCACTGGATTGAAATGCAGTGTGGCTACATTTTTAAACATAAAATTTAATAAATTAAAATTTGTATGCAGCAAAATATACCAATTTAAGTGTATAGTTCTATAAGTTGACACATAGATATACCCGTGTAACCACCATCTCAGTTAAAACATAGAAAATTTCTGTCACCCAAGAAGTTTCTTTTACACCCCTTTGCAGCCAGTTCCTCTCCTTTCCCCTCACCCCAGGCAACCACTGTTTAATTTTATCACTGTGGATTAATTTTGCCTTATATAAATGGAGCCACAATATGAACTCTCTTGTGGCTAGGTTCTGTGGCTAAGCCTAATATTTTTTAGATTCATCCACGTGTGCATAGTTCATTCTTTTTCTTGCTAATATCTTGTTGATGAATATACCAAATATCGATATATTACTTTCAGCTTTCTTGGGTAAACATTTAACAATGGAACTTCTGGGTTATTTGATAAGTCCATGTCTAACTTTTTAATCAAGTATCAATATGTTTTTAAAATAATTATATTACTTTATATATTTTCTTTAGTATTATATACATGTATATATATGTTATATAATCCCACCTAATCTGTGACTTGTCTTTTCATTTTATTAATAGTGTCTTTGGAGTGCCAGAAACTGATGAAACCCACTCTATCAATTTTTTAATTGTGTGATTCATGTCTTTCATATCCTGTCTGTGAAATCTTTGCCTACCACAAGATCAGAAAGATTTTATACTATATTTTCTTCTAGAAATAGATGTTTTGGCATATGATCAATATCTAGTTAATTATTACATATGGCATTAGGTAAGGGTCAGTTTTACTTTTTAAATATAGATATTTAATTGTTCAGCCCCAGTTTTTGAGAAATTATCCTTTTCTTATTTATCATGGTACATGTTCATGCATGTACACATACACATATACAGTATAAATGTTCTTGCTATTTATATATTTTATGGATATATATTTATAAGCTATGTTCTGTTCTTTGTTTAATATATAATTATGCCAGTATTATCCCGATTACAATTAAGCCTTGATCATGTAGTTTGATTCCTCTAGCTCTGTTCTTTGTTTTCAAGGTTGTTTTGGTTATACTAGGTCCTTTGCATTTCCATTCACATTTTTTATTCAATGGGTCAATTTCTATAGGAATACTTGCTGGGATTTTAATAGGATAGCATTACATCTATAGTACAATTTAGGAAGAATTAATATCTCAACACAATATTGACTCTTCCAAGGCATGAACATAGTATATTTGCAAATTTAGGGGTTCAAAAAGATTGAATGCCCTGAGCAGTCACACAGTTGATGGCAGAGATGGAGGAAGTCAGACACAGATAACAATCAACACACTGCTGAATACTTCAGACCACTGTCCTTAAATGTATACATACCATGATATACCTTCAGCTAGTTCATGACTGATTCAAATGTTTGGTCATTTCCTGCCTTTCAGAGGGTACTTGTCTTCCTTAGAGTATTTCTCCTTACCTCTTTGAACCACTTATAAAAACACATTATTGGTCGGGCGCGGTGGGATTACCCCTGTAATCCCAGCACTTTGGGAGGCTGAGGTGGGTGGATCACATGGTCAGGAGATGGAGACCATCCTGGCTAACATGGTGAAACCCCGTCTCTACTAAAAAACAAAAAATTAGCCAGGCATGGTGGTGAGCGCCTGTAGTCCCAGCTACTCGGGAGGCTGAGGCAGGAGAATGGTGTGAACTTGGGAGGCAGAGCTTGCAGTGAGCTGAGATCGCACCACTGCACTCCAGCCTGGGCCACAGAGCGAGACTCCATCTCTAAAAAAAAAAAAAAAATTCAGTTACAGTGGAAAAATATTTCTTCTTTACACACCCACGCTATGGTCTCTAATGTTTAAAAGAACAAAATCAGTCAGGTGTGGTGGCTCATGCCTGTAACCCCAACACTTTGGGAGGACTGGGTGGTCAGATCACTTGAGGTCAGGAGTTAGAGACCAGCCCCACAAACACGATGAAACCCCATCTCTACTAAAAACATAAAAATTAGCTGGGCATGGTGGGGCATGCCTGTAATCCCAGCTACTCAGGAGGCTGAGGCAGGAGAATCGCTTGAACCCAGGAGGTGGAGGTTGCGGTGAGCCAATGTTCTGCCATTGCACTCCAGCCTAGGCAACAGAGTGAGATTCTGTCTCCAAAAAAAAAAAAAAAAAAAAAAGGAAGAAAATCACTTACCAAATGAAAGGTTTCAAAAAATATTGCTATCAGTATGTCTCTGCTATGAGCTTAACTTGATTCAAAAATGGATGGACTGGAGAAAAGTGGTAAAACAAATAGTTCAGTGTATCAATGAAAAGTTTTATTATCTACATAATTTGCTTTTCCTTTTGATTGAGGGGAATGATGTAAGGGGATGATGAAACATGGATTATAAATTCCACAATACAGAAGAGCAACTTTCTTCTGTATTTCAACTTCCACTCAAATATTTTTTTTTCCTTAAATTACCTTGTTTATAACGTATTTCTTACATCTTGGAGGATTTTACTTCTTTCTCTTTATTTTCATGGGTCTCTAGTTTAACACCTGAAAAAAAAGAAGTGTGACTTCTCTGGTTTGAAAGCAACTCAACAAATCAAGTAGTTTCTCTGGGCCTCTGCTTTAATATCTAATACAATAATTCTTAAGTTTGATTGAACATGAAAATAAGTAAATACGCTACCAAATGGCCCTGAGCCTTTCTGCTGTTCCTTTACATAACACTGCAACATGTAAACACAACGTAAACAAACACAGACCTGACTCCCAAAGCTTGAAAGATTCATAGAGTTTTCTACAAAAAGGCCTTCTCCAGGGAGGAGTGAGGCAGAAAATTAAACAGCTCCACATACAGTAAAATTTCTTAAAAATTTTCTTGAGCCATGCTCCTCACCAAGTCCCATGTGACACAGTGGATTCTGTTTCCCCTTTTCCCTTCCTAACTTTTGGCTTCTTCACTCCCAAATATTTTCTTCTGCAGGTACCCCTAGTTCTTTTCTTAGAACCATCTACCTATTCTCGGGGCTTTACCTCTTCATTTCTCTCCATTGCCCTTGGAAGTACAACAATGAACCCAGGGCAGATTGTTCACAGGATCCTACTTAGAAGGTGAGGGACTGTATGTTTATATTTCATTGCTGTGGTCTCCACCACAAAGGTCATCTAGGGTGAACTGATGTTCAGCTCCGGTAGCTCTGTGATGAGGACTCAGCTACCTGCAGTGAATAAGGTTACTAGAACAAAGGAATGACGGGCCTTTTGCTTCTGAAACCCTGGTAGTGTGGGGATCTGTGAAAACACTAGTCTTACAACACCAGGACTCTACTTGTGGTGTTGCTCCTTACAAAATCTATGCCATTGAATATGCTTAACCAACTTGAAACTGCTTTGTTACCTGTAAAACAGTGATCATTTTTGCAACAAATTTTTACCCAATTCAGCTCCCTGATAGAATGCTTATAGAAATTTGTAGATGACTTCTCCCGAGGAATCTGGCAGTATGGTTGGGCAGAGAGACATATTATAAACGTAATTATAAGAGTCTCTTTAATGTTATTGTAGATGAAAGAACAGAGTGTGGGACAGCAAATGGAACAACATTCTTTCTGGGTAAACCATAATGTGTTTTGAATTAGTAGTGATATTTGTTCTAGATAACACAAGATTCAGATGTTATTACCAGAAAGGAAGTATAGTTTTTGTTCAAGAAGTATAAATTCAAATGCCTTTAGGAGTGGACAAGTGATATAAATATGCGAAGTGAAGGGGGTAGGTGGAATATTAAAGGGCCCTGGGGCAAATTGGAGAACATGTGCCTGTTTAAAGCTATTTAAATTATTTAAAACTATTCTGATTAAACAAACAAGTGTCTTGAGGTAAAATAAGATTCTACTGTCTTTTTCTTGACTTTTAAGTTCAGGGATACATGTACAGGTTTGCTATATAGGTAAACTTGTACCATGAGGGTTTGTTGTACAATTTATTTCATCACCCAGGTATTAAGCCTAGTACCCATTAGTTGTTTGTCCTGATCCTCTCCCTCCTCCCACCATCCACCCTCGAAAAGGCCCCAGTGTATGTTGCTCCTCTCTATGCGTCCATGTGTTCTCATTATTTAGCTCTCACATATAAGTGAGAACATGCAGTATTTGGTTTTCTGTTCCTATTTTAGTTTGCTAAGGATAATGAACTGCAGCTCCATTCTTGCATAGGACATGATCTCATTCTTTTTTGTGGTTGCATAGTATTCCATAGTGTCTATGTACCACATTTTCTTTATCCAGTCTACTATTTTTTTTTTATTATTATACTTTAAGTTCTAGGGTACATGTGCATAACGTGCAGGTTTGTTACATATGTATACTTGTGCCATGTTGGTGTGCTGCACCCATCAACTCGTCAGCACCCATCAACTCGTCATTTACATCAGGCATAACTTCCAATGCAATCCCTCCCCCGTACCCCGCCCCCCTTCCCCGATAGGCCCCAGTGTGTGATGTTCCCCTTCCCGAGTCCAAGTGATCTCATTGTTCAGTTCCCACCTATGAGTGAGAGCATGCGGTGTTTGGTTTTCTGTTCTTGCGATTGTTTGCTGAGAATGATGGTTTCCAGCTGCATCCATGTCCCTACAAAGGACACAAACTCATCCTTTTTTATGGCTGCATAGTATTCCATGGTGTGTATGTGCCACATTTTCTTAATCCAGTCTGTCACTGATGGACATTTGGGTGTATTCCAAGTCTTTGCTATTGTGAATAGTGCTGCAATAAACATACATGTGCATGTGTTTTTATAGCAGCATGATTTATAATCCTTTGGGTATATACCCAGTAATGGGATGGCTGGGTCATATGGTATTTCTAGTTCTAGATCCTTGAGGAATCGCCATACTGTTTTCCACAATGGTTGAACTAGTTTACAATCCCATCAACAGTGTAAAAGTGTTCCTGTTTCTCCACATCCTCTCCAGCACCTGTTGTTTCCTGACTTTTTAATGATTGCCATTCTAACTGGTGTGAGATGGTATCTCATTGTGGTTTTGATTTGCATTTCTCTGATGGCGAGTGATGACGAGCATTTTTTCATGTGTGTGTTGGCTGTATGAATGTCTTCTTTTGAGAAATGTCTGTTCATATCCTTTGCCCACTTTTTGATGGAGTTGTTTGTTTTTTTCTTGTAAATTTGTTTGAGTTCTTTGTAGGTTCTGGGTATTAGCCCTTTGTCAGATGAGTAGATTGCAAAAATTTTCTCCCATTCTGTAGGTTGCCTGTTCACTCTGATGGTGGTTTCTTTTGCTGTGCAGAAGCTCTTTAGTTTAATTAGATCCCATTTGTCAATTTTGGCTTTTGTTGCCGTTGCTTTTGGTGTTTTAGACATGAAGTCTTTGCCCATGCCTATGTCCTGAATGGTATTACCTAGGTTTACTTCTAGGGTTTTTATGGTATTAGGTCTAACATTTAAGTCTCTAATCCACCTTGAATTAATTTTCATATAAGGAGTAAGGAAAAGATCCAGTTTTAGCTTTCTACTTATGGCTAGCCAATTTTCCCCCAGTCTACTATTGATGGCCATTTAGGTTGATTCCACTTCTTTGTTACTGTGAATAGTGCTGCAGTGAATTTACATGTGCATGTGTCTTTATGATAGAACAATTTGTGTTCCTTTGGGTATATATCCAGTAATGGGATTGCTGGGCTGAATGGTTATTTCCGTTTGTAGCTCTTTGAGGAACAACCACACTGTCTTTCTCAGTGGTTGAGCTAATTTACACACCCACTGACAGTGTGTAAGTGTTCATTTTTTTCCACAACCTCACTGGCATCTGTTATTTTTTTGACTTTTTAATAATAGTCATTCTGACCGGCATATCTCATTGTGGTTTGATTTGCATTTCTTTGATGATCAGTGATGTTGGCTTTGCTTTCAGATGATTGTTGGCCACATGTGTGGGTTCCTTGGAAAAGAGTCTGTTCATGTCCTTTGCCCACACTGGGTTAGTTTTTTTTTTCTTTTTTTTTCTCATAAATTTGTTTAAGTTCCTTATAGATACTGGATATTAGATCTTTGTCAGATGCATAATTTGCAAAAATTTTCCCCCATTCTGTGGGTTGTCTGTTCACTCTGTTGATACTTTCTTTTGCTTTGCAGAAGCTCTTTACCTTAATTATATCCCATTTGTCACTTCTTGCTTTTGTTGCAATTGCTTTTGGCATCTTAATCATGAAATCTTTTCCTGTTCCTCTGTCCAGGATTGTATTGTCTAGGTTGTGTTCCAGGGTTTTTATAGTTTGGGGTTTTACATTTAAGTCTTTAATCCCTCTTGAGTTATTTTTTGTATGTAGTATAAGGAAGGTGTCCAGTTTCAATCTTTTGCCTATAATCAGTTATTCCAGCACCATTTATTATTAATAATAATAAATAGGGAATCCTTTCCCCCTTGCTTGTTTTCATCTGGTTTGTCAGAAATCTGATGGTTGTAGGTATGCAGTCTTATTTCTGGGTTCTCTATTCTGTTGCACTTGTCTCTGTGTCTCTTTTTGTATGAGTACCATGCTGTTTTGATTAATATAGCCCTGTAGTATATTTTGAAGTCAGGTAGCATGATGCCTCCAGCTTTGTTCTTGTTTCTTAGGATTGCCTTGGCTATTGTGGCCCATTTTTGGTTCCACATGAATTTTAAAATAGTTTTCTCTAGTTCTTTAAGAAATGTCAGTGGTAGTTTAAATAGGAATAACATTGAATCTATGAATTGCTTTGGGTGGTATGGCTATTTTAACTATATTGATTCTTCTTATCCATGAGCATGGAATGTTTTTCCATTTGTTTGTGCCATTTCTGATTTATTTGAACACAGTTTTGTAATTCTCCTTGGAGAGATCTTTCACCTCCCTAGTTAGCTGTATTCCTAAACATTTTATTTTTTTGTGGCAATTGTGAATGGGAGTTTGTTCGTGATTTGGCTCTCAGCTTGACTATCATTGGTGTATAGGAATGCAACTAATTTTTGTACATAGATTTTGTATGCTGAGACTTCACTGAAGTTGTTTATTAGCTTAAGAAGCTTTTGGGTTGAGCCTATGGGGTTTTCTAGGTTTTCTAGGAACATGTTATCTACAAGTAGGGATAATTTGACTTCCTGTCTATTTAAATTCTCTTTATTTCTTCCTCTTGCCCGATCACCCTGGCCAGAACTTCCAACACTATGTTGAATAGGAGTGATGAGAAAGGGAATCTTTGTCTTGTGCTGGTTTTCAAAGGGAATGCTCTCAGCTTTTGACCATTCAGTATTGATGTTGGCTGTGGCTTTGTCATAGGTGGCTCTTGTTATTTTGAGGTATGTTCCTTCAACACTTAGTTTATTGAGAGTTTTTAACATGAGTGGATGTTGGATTTTATCAAAAGCCTTTTCTGCCTCTCAACCTCTGACAGTGATAATTTCATGCCTAGTGTATTTGAGGAAAAGAGAGAAATCCAGGCTAGGATGCTTGGGGGTGTAGCGCAGAGGCAGCTAGCAGAGTTAGTGGGAAGCGAAGGGAGAGAGCACTTTTGGAATTAAATGTGAAGAGCTTTCTATATTGATCTTACAAGTTTGGTATTTATCTTGTAGACAGTAAGGTAGAAATGAGTTCTTCCATTAGATGTAGTGACATGTTAAGGTGTGGTTCTTAGGGTAATTTATTACGCTTGGGAGAGCAAGGAGAGAAGATTTGATGCCAAGAGCTCAGAGACATGTTGCAAAAATCCTTGTGGGCACCTATGAGACCTAAATCAAGAAAGTAACCTGAGGATGAAGAGAGCATAGTAAAGAGTGAGACCCGGTTAAAGGAAAGACTTCTGATACAGAATTAAGCCTGTCTCCTTGGAGTTCTTTTTGAGAGATAATGTGGGTTAAAGCAATTTGTATCCTGTACAAGGTGAGCCGATATGAGGTGATACTGACTTTTTAGATGGAGCATGGCTGGGTTCAGTGTTGGAGGGCCTGATGCTTTCTTCTTTCATTAGTCACAGCCTCATGATCAGCAGCCTGGGTAAGTAGATTTATGATTAGATCCCTCAGAGGCCGACTTCTCTTCTGCAGACGACAAGCCCTGATGCAAGCCTAAACTCAGCCATTTCATCTCAGTCTTGGTACTCACAACTTCCTTCTGCCACCATGGATGGCTTCTGTGAGCATTCAGCTTTCTTCACTATGAGAACTAAAAAGAGCAGACACTTATATCTGTAGAAATGTTACTCCATGTAAAAAAAAAAAACACTAATACATCTTACAACTTCTAGCCAGAATATGTTACACTGCTGCTATAGCAACCCTAAAAGAAAGTATTCAACAAACCCCTACCTAATCCCCCCTGGAATCCGAATACCTGACAGTCACCCTCCTACTGAGGTTGTCTCTCTTACATTACACCCACAAAGTGAAGACCCAAAGCAAAGAAATAGAAAATAACATCTTCTGACAATCTGCTTGTCATTTAGAAAAAGCTCACTGTATAAATGTCATGGAAACAAGCTGTTCTTGCAGAAAGAAAAGAAGAAAGCCCTGCCTCACTTGCTTCCCTTTCAATTTTAATCTTCCTAATAAAAGGGTAACACAAAGCAAATGTTAAGTGTTTGAAAGCAAATATCTCGAGCTCAGCCACAGTGTAGTTCAGCCTGCTGGTAGGCTCCAAGCAGCAGGAGCTCTGGATCAAGCTTTCTAAGTGAAGATCAACTGACTGCTCAAGGTGCCACCAGGAGAACACTAAGAACTCAAGAGACTTCCAGGAGACAATGAGATTTTTCTTCTAATTGGCACCAAGGATCCTTGCTAGGATACTAACTTCAAGGCCAATATATTTCTGTTCAATTAATAAATACTCATGAGCATATAACATGCATAATTCAATATGCTTTGAATTTTTGAGCAATACCAAGAAAAACGCAACCCTCTTCTCTGTTTACAAAGAAGAGGTCTTGTCCATTCTCAGCTGAAGCAGAAGGCAAGGTATGTTAAGCCCCAAGGTGAGAGCCATGGAAGCAGTCCAAGAGTCCAGAGAAAGAAGCCTTCATTTTCAGTTGAGATCAGCAGGGAAGACTACATCGGAAGTTGCATTTGAGCTGAGCCCCAGAGGACAGATAGGATTCTAACAGCATGAGTAGGGAACCAAAAGGGAATCCCAGGAAATACATTAAATGAAAGCAAAGGAAAGAACATGAAGGGCAATATTTGGGGTGAAGTCATGGCAGGCCTTAACTAGCATATAAGCATGGTCCTATCCGGACTGCAGTGGAGTCTTAGATGCATTTAGGGTGTGTTTCGTTAGCCAGTGTCCACACCCCAGAATCTGCTGATTTGCTTGAGGATTTGAGAGCTTTGTGGGAAAGGAATTTTGTGGGAAAGTCTATTGTGTATACTGAGGGTTGATCTGTATAAATGTGCCTAGTAAAGGGGTTGGAGAGACCATAAACTAAATTGTAAAAATAAACTGCAGAACCTCTGGAAGAGAAACTTCCAAAAAGGAAGAAATTACACATAATGTGTTAGACTCAGAATAAGGGCTTAGGAGTCAGAGAGGAGTGACAGACCTGAGACCTCAAAGCTTTGTATCTGTGGAAAGGAGAGGATTGCCAAACTTTTACAGCTTGTAACCTATAAAATCCTACAAAGTGACTCCTTTAAGAGAATAATAGTGTAGAGGTTTGTATTTCCTAGTCACTTCAATAGCTTCTGTTAGTGGTAAAGAGGGGAATTGTTACAAGACAACCCACAATAATCTAAGAAAAAGATCAGTGATACTTTATATGGTTGAAGAGGAAAGCAAAGTAGTGGTGGCATCAAGGCAAACAGCAGTTGGTACAAGACTCTCATATATACAGATCCTCCAGAGAGGACTAGGAAGCTGGGGAAGGATCCCTGAAAGGAAATGGTTTAGGACCTGAAGTTATCCAATGGGAAAATGCATCAAACTGGAGAATTATAGGTTTAACACTAGGACACACAAACTTGGTGAAGTACCAAGAACATTTTGAGCTATGCCAAAACTTTGTGGTTGATTCTGTGGGCAGCTTTTCAAGGTGCATCCTGCAACACACTCACCCTGTGGAGTCTGGGGCTTGAACCAAGGTGTCTGAGATGAGAAGATACTGGGATATGCAGAATATTGAGGAGACTTACAGTAGGCTGAGAAAATGTTATGGCCTGATTAGGCAGGTTGGATGCTATAGGAAAGTGAAGAAGGTACTAAAAGGAACCATCTCACTAAAGAAATATCAAAGTTAGAGACCAGTTGCTTGTTTGGTTGGTTGATTCGGCATGGGTGAGAGAAGAAGCAAGAATGAGTGAAGAATTTCTATGGAAGTTTAAGAGTCAAGAAAATACAGCATGGCTATTGGATGAATGGGCTTTAGAATCAACTGGATTTGATCCTTCCTGGGTCACTTATCAAAAAAGGACCATGGGCATTCACCCTCCTAAAGGTCTTTTCTAATCTGTAAGAGGGAGAGAATAGCATCTATATCTTAGGCTTAGCTCTTGGATTAAATGATATATGTTACGTCACATAGTTAAATGAATATTTGTCATGAAGATGGACCAGTTTAAATAAAACTGAAGCATTTGTTTTAAATAATAAAAATAAAATATTTTTGTGTTACAGTAGTGATTTCCCTTTATGATCCAAGCCAGGAGTGCTCTAGGATAAGATTTGTGAAATGCTAATGATTTACTGCAATATTTCTCAAATTTGAGTAAGGACTGAATTTTTAAATTACCATTAGTATTGAATTAATTATTCTCCTTTTAATGTTACCTAAATGTGCATAAACATAAAACTAGAGATAAGCTGTTTATAGTTCTTTTACAAATATAAATCTAGGACAAATTTTCAAAATAAATAAAACTATAAAGCCAGGAAAACTCAAATTATAAACATTAAGGAAACATAACAAATGATACTGAAATTGCAACAATGGTGTTAGATTTAATAGTAAAATTTTGGGGTCACACATTTGTGTTTGTTTATTTGGCTTTTTGTTTTTACTTTGGACAAACTTATACAGATTTAATAATTCAGTTATACTTTGGCCTATTCATAAAATTATGTTACTAAGACATTAAAATTTTCAACTAGTTGGCAGTTGAGGAAAATTATAACTCACACTATAACATGCCCTGGCAATAAGCAAACATGATGCACCGATTTTATTACTGTTCTGAATAACTGCAGAACTATTTTGTTCATTGAACATCAGGTTAGCATTGCAGTGACATTGAAATTGATATTTATTTCTAATCCAATCATTGCTGGAATAAGAAAATCAACAAAATTCCTCATTGCTAATTTACTATTATTACTACTAATGAACTAGTACTCAGGAAAGATAATTTGCAAACAATAACTGCACATAATATCTTTTAAAAATTGTTTTTGCTTTATTTATGCTTTTGCTGGCCATGTGGTAGATAAATTCTATTCTGCTCTATTACAAACATTCTTTTATACAGCATCTTTTGAACTTTTTGGACAGAATATAGTTGCAAACTCAAATGTAAATGTGGGCCCTGAAATTATTTGGCAGTTCCCATTTTTAGTGTTGTTTTCCAGATTCAGACAAACTCATGTGGTGAGTACAAAATTCAGCCTGCAGAAGTATAATCTCAGTCGGTTTGAAGTATCTTAGGATTTAACCAGAGTCGTGTTTTAGTTTCAGGTGTCTTTCTTCAGGGATAAGGCCTCTGGCACATGCATTTGTTTCTTGGAGTAATGATCCAAACTGGTACCTGTTGAATTGGCCACATTTTTGTCTTGGTTTTCTTTTCTTTTTTTTTTTTTTTTTTTTTTTTTTGAGATGGAGTTTTGCTCTTGTTGTCCAGGCTGGAGTGCAATGGCGCGATCTCGACCTACTGCAACCTACTCCTCCCAGGATCAAACAAGTCTCCTGCCTCAGCCTTCTGAGTAGCTATGATTACAGGCATCTGCCACCACTCCTGGCTATTTTTTTCTATTTTTAGTAGAAATAGGGTTTCACCAGGTTGACCAGGCTGGTCTCTGTAGGAGATCGGTCAGGGTGGTGGGAAAATTTATAGGGAAAGACACAAACCTTCTTGGAAGGCCAGGAGGTTTTGCAAAAGCTTAAGAACAAAGGGTAGATAACAAGGGAATGTAAAGGAATTTATCGAGATAAATGTGTTTACTTGTGTCTCCAGAAACCAACCTTCACTCATCTGTGTGCAGGATTGCTCTCTACTGGGGGGCTGACAGTGTTAATTACCCCCAAATTGCGTTTGCTCTGAGCCTTTGCCATTGAATCAGTACCAAAATAAATATGAGTGTCTCTGGTTTATCGGGGCTGCACTCTCGGGGGTGGTGCTAAGTGGTGTAGTTCCCAAGCCAGGCTGTCAGGTAAGATACCTGTGTCTGCATACTTCTTTCATCTGTCGCTTGGCCAGAGTCTGCAGAACAGACTTGGCAGGTCTTGAACTCCTGACCTCGGGTGATTCACCCACCTCGGCCTCCGAAAGTGCTGGGATTACAGGCATGAGCCACTGAGCCTGGCCTGTCTGGCTTTTCATTGTTCCATGTCGGGTACTTGCATCCTCCATAGTTTATAGCCTCAGGACGTCAGGCCTCCAAACTTTCCGTACTGTGTCATTGTCTCCTTCACGTGGGAAACATTCTACTGCTCCTTCATGAATGGCTTTGGAAAGTTTTGCTTGTGTCTGGCACATAGATCATATTGCAACTTCATTGCCAGATGATGGTGTGAAGAACACTGTGAGGTCGTGTCTTTCTATCTGCTTAGACATAACACGCAAACATTGTGTCTGCTTCTGCACTACCGCAGATGTGAGCCATTCTGGGGATGTACCATCTCCCTGAGTGCTTCTGAGGATTGGGACACAAGTGTATTCTATTCTAACTCTAGGTCTACCTAAGGGTACCATGACTTCCCTGCATCTTGGTCTGCAGTAATGCCGCTTACAAGTCCCTCTATAGCCCTCTGCAGTAACCGTTATGTCTAGCCTTTCTTGGTTTCCATCTAGTTTTTCTCCCACAAATCTTGCAGGGGACTTTAACAAAATCTTATTCTAATTGGTCCAAGTAAATGTGCAGAGCAGAGGACATAAATAGAGTTCAATAAAAATAGGACCAATAATTTTTTCCTTTTTGCCTTTTCCCCACTTCGTATGGAAGTCCAGCTGACCATTGATACAATACCATCTATTGAAAAAGCCTTGATTTTCCCTACTTCTCCTGAAGGCTACATGTGTTATAAATCAAATGTTCACAAATAAGTGTCTGCTTCAGGCCTCTCTCTTCTGTTCCTTTCATCTCTATACCTTTGTCAGTGTTACACTGTTGTTACTCATTCTACCTTTACGGTAAGTTTTGAGATCAGAAAGTGAAAGATCTTGACATTTTTTCTTTAAAATTGTCCTGGCATTCTTGGCCTTTTGCAGTTCTTTACAAATGTTTAAGCTATCTTTTCAATGTTCCCAAAAGATCTGCTGGAATATTGGAAGGAATGATAATGACTCTATAGATCAAATAGATAAGAAATAACATCTTTACATTATGGAATCATGTAATCTATGAATATACTATATCCCTTTGTTTTGGTCTTTTAAAATATCTTTATAATAAATAATTTTCTGTGTAAGAGTCTTTTATATCTTCCACTAAATTTACTCCTAGATATTTTATTTTTTTATGCTATTGCAAATTATATCTTTTAAACATTTTTAATTTATAATTATTTGTTGCTGATATATAGAATACAATTGATTTTTCTGTAATCTTTTACCCCTCAAACTTGCACCTCTCATTAATTTTATAATTGATTTGTAAATTGTTTTGAAATATCTATGTGTATGATCAAATTGTATTACAATTATGTTATTACAATAATACTGTGTTGACAATATTATTCCTTTTTAGTCCTTATAATTAATTTCATTTTTCTTTATTGTTCTATCTAGAATTTCTAGAAAAATGTTGTTCTCCTCAAGATCTTAGAGTGTGAACTTTCAATATTTTACTGTTAAGTAAGATTTCTGTAGGTTTTCTGTACATTTCGTAAATTAGATTAAGAAAGTACCTTTTTCTTTCTAGTTTGCCAGAGTTACTCTAATAAATTGGTATTTAATTTTATCAAATGTTTTTCATGAGTCTGTTGAAGTTATATATTTTTTCTTTATTCCATTAATGTGGTCAATTGCTTTGACTGAATTTCAAATTATTTTGATTGAATGTTGAATGATAAACCAGTCTTGAAGTTCTTGAATAAAACCATATAAATGAATGGATACATACATGCATACATATGTACATACATATATATATACAGATTTTTTGTACCAATATATTCCTTAATTTTACATTTGCAAAATGTAGGAAGAATGGCTGATAATAATTTTTCCTTGTGATAATGCTTTTCAGGTTTTTGTATGGAGATTTTGGCATCCTCATAGAATGAATTGAGAAGCTTTTTTCTATTTCTGTTTTTGTTATTATCTATTTAAATGTTTTGTAGAATTTATTGATAAGTATATCTGATGTAGGAAGTTTCTGTGATGAGGTTTCAGATTATAAATTCATTTAGTAATATAGAACTCTTCATCTTTTCTGTTTCTACTTTTGTCGGTCTTTATAAGCTATATTTTTCTAGGAAATTATCCATTTTATCTAAATTTTCAAATTGATTGCTCGTAAACTGCTTATAATATTCTCTTAGTATCTTTTAATGTCTATGGTATCATGTGTGATGTCTCTTTTATCATTCATCACATTGTCTGTTTGGTATGGTTGGGTTTTGATCTTGAGCACACTTGCCAAATGTTTATTAATTTTATAAATCTGTTCAAAGAACCAACTTTTCTCCCTGATGATCCTCTATACTTTGTTTTCTTTTTCATTTTTTATGATATGCAGCCTTTCTTATATATGTATTTAAAGTTATATGTTTCCCTCTAAGCATGGCGTTCACTGCACACCACAGTTTTGATGTTGTATTTTCATTACTGGTCAATTCTAAGGAGGTTGCACTTAAATTGAGGCCTAAATTATAAGGAGTTAGCTGTACCCAGACCTGTGTTCTGTGTCCAGTAGACAGAGCTTTCAAGCAAAAAGCAACAGCCTATGTAAATACTCTGAGGTCCAAAAAGGGTCAGCGAGGTTCAAGAAGTGGAAGAAGATTAATATTAATGAAGAAAAGAGAAGGATGTTATCTAAAGCATAGAGTAGAAGCTAAGAAAATTAATGAACTAGAATATACATCCAAAAGAGAATGCCCAGAATGCTATGCACAGTAATAAATTGAGGTTAGGAGACATGGAGTATAGAATGAAGATGTCTAATGTAAAAATAATTCTAATTCCAGTAAAAGAGACTGGAGAGATGTAGGAGAAACTATATTCAAAAATAAAACATAATTTTTCACAATTGATGAAATGTATAATTTCCTAAATTCAGGAAGCATGGTAAGTCTCAAGAAAGATAAATATCTACACAAATCATAATGAAGCTACAGATCATCATACAATTAGAATTCAAAATTAATAAGAAAGGAAAAAATGTGTATATTTTCAGAAAAACCAATAAAAAGTTCCATTCCAATTATAACAATATAAGCCAAAAGGCACAGACTCTTATCCAGTATGCATAAAAGGACTCTTACAAATCATAAAGAAAATGAGCAATATGTATATGAAGCGGTGTTTCCCTTCACTATTGATCAGATAAATGTAAATTAAAATTACATTGAGTTACTACTAGACATTGACCAGGATGGCCAATATTAAAAAGACCAACAGTATTAAGTATTGCTGATGATGTAGAGCAATTGAGACTCTCAGATATTAAATGTAAGAATACAAATAAGTACAACCACTTTGGAAAATTGGCAATAATTAACTGCTAAACTTGAATATACTCACATGCCCTATGCCTCATCAGTTTCACTCCTGTGTATATATCTAATAGAAAAGCATACCTATATCTCCTAAAATATACATATTCATGGTAATATTGTTCTTGTTAATCAAAATTTTAAACAACAAAAATGAATATTAATGGTAGAGAATGTAAGTAATGTGATGTAAGTATACAATGAAAATATAGTAATAGAAATGAAAAAAGTCACTGTAACTAGTTTAACATAGATGAATCTCACGGACATAATGTGGTATGAAAAATGCAATACACAAACACATACTATATAATCTTACATATATAAAGGTCGAAATAAGCTGAAGTAATCTCTGTATTTGCTGTTAGCAGTCAGAACAATGGTTACCTTTGGGGAGCAGAGGTAAATGTCTGAAGAGGTCATGACAGGAGCATCTGGGGTCCTGGTAAAGTGTTGGGCTGTATAACTTGTATACATATATGCATATATATATTGTCCATACACAAACATATGGAACTTCAGGAAACATGTTTAAAATGCTTAAAGGTATTTACCTAGTTCACAAAAAGGAAAGTTTAAGTTAAAAATTGAGCTAAGTGCCCAACTTAAAAAGTTCGAAAAAGAATACTGTTTAACACCGAAAACTGAGAATGAAAGGAAATATGAATTAAAGAGGAAGTATATATATCAGAAAAGAATAAGCCCAAATAAATTTTAAGGGAAAAAATGAAATACCTAAGAGGAGTATTTAGTAAAATTTTAAACAGGAACACAGAAGATGAGTAAGGCAAAACGTTGGATCTTGGAAAAACTAATAATACAGATAAACTTTTGGGAAATGTCATCAAAGTAAAAATTACAGAGAAGGTACAAATAAGTAATTGTAGAAATTTAAATGAAAGTCATAACAATGGGTGTAGTAGGTTTTTAAAACTATAATAAAAGATACCATGAGTAATTTTACTCCAATAGAACTGAAAACAATAGAATTGTTCTTAGAAAATAAAAGATTTTAAGTGACTCAGCAAAGTGGTCTCTTCAATAAACTCATAACTGTTTCAAATTAGTCAGTGAGTGAGTGGTTAAATATCTTTCCTTGGACAGGCCAGGTGATTTTCCAGACAAGTTCAAGCAAACTCTCAGGTGATAGTTAATTCCAATTTTATAAATCTAGAAAGAGAAAATCCTAAATTTTGATAAAAAGGACCACTGTAGCACAATAGGTACTTTTATACTGCTAGTACAATATAGCAAATTAAAATTTTAGGCCATTGTTATGTACGAACACCAAAGCAAAACTCCTAAATAAACTACTAGCAAATTAAGATTATCAATAAATATTTACAATATCATAACCAAATTTATACAAATAATGTTTCATAACATGTAAAGAAAGCCTGAAGAATTAGTAAATAAAATGCCACCCAGTAGGAACAAAATGGGCAAAGAAATGAATAGATAATTAACGGAAGAAGAAACACACATGTCCAATAAACATGAAAAGTTTTTACAACTCAAAATCATTAGGTGATACAACTTCACAGCTATGAGACAGCAAAAGTTAAAAACTGTGTTGACACTAATAGTTGACAACTATATGATACAGTATAAACAATTTTACCCAGTTGGTAGGTTGTAAATAGGTTCTATTGCTTTGAAGAACAATTTGACCAATTTAGTAAATTTCAAGATGTGCAAATTGTACAGCAACTCCACTCCTAGGTATGTAGAATAGTGCTACTCAAAGTGTAGTCCTCAGGCAAGCTTCATTCTATGAACTGTTGTGACAAGTCCATGAGGAAATGAGCCTAAATATTGAGAGTAGGCTAAAACTTTGATAATAATTTGATATTGCTATGTCACCTATTTTGCATTATACAAACATATCAGTCTAGGATCAATTGGAAATAAAAATCTGGTCTTTCCTGATAGTTTGAGAAGCATTGTTCTAGAACTGTTCTGAACATTCTCATGTGACTTGAGAGGAGAGGCAATGTTAATAGTTCATGACATACTAGAGTTAATGGATGGTACTCTTTGTGTCTGTAGATAACTCTATGGACTCCTAGACTCCAGTTGGCCAACTTTAAGCCTAAGAGGTGTTACCACCTCAGCTCACCAATAAGCCAATCATGGCAAAAAGGAACCTGCATAACGTTGTTTGGTGACCTCTGCCCTAGCAGCACTCAGCACAAGAAGATGCACAAGAAGATATGTGCAAGAACTTTCATATCAGTACTATGAATAACTATGGAAATATCAAAACTGACTTAAATGCCCATGAGCAAAATGAATATATTACAATAAACTATCCAGCTACACACGTACGTGCACGCGCGCACACACACACACACACACACACAAATGAATCTCATAATTTTGAGCCCAAAAGGGAATTATCAGAAAATGCATATAGTGAAGCATTACATAAAATTTAGACATATGTAAAAATAGAGGATACATGTTATAAAAAGTATAAAGAAAAGCATGAGGAAGAGAAATACTAAGTTCAGGATAATGATAGGAAGAGAGGGAAGGAAGTGAAAAGGAAAGGCAATATCCTAGAGTATAAGGGATTTCTTATGTAGTTATCAAGTTTTATTTATCAAGCTGGGTGGTAGGTGAGTGTATTGTGTTTAGATATTTCGGTATTAGGAGAAATAATTTATAATAATTTTCAAGAGAAGTTCTAGAGCCAACCAATTTGGCAACAGGAGAGTTCTACAGAAAGCTCCATCACAGAAATGATTCAGAGTGGTTGGAGCCCAGGCAAGAGGCAGAGACGTGAGATGTCTTTTCTTTTTTTTCTTTTTTTCTTTTTTTTTTTTTTTTAAGGCACAGTGTTGCTCTATGGCTCAGGCTGGAGTGCAGTGGCATAAAGTTGGCTCACTGCAACCTCCCTCTCCTGGGTTCAAGTGATTCTCACGCCTCAACCTTGTGCACCACCATGCCTAGCTAATTTTTGTATTTTTAGTAGTCACGGGGTCTCACCATGTTGGCCAGGCTGGTCACGAACTCCTGGCCTCAAGTGATCCACCTGCCTCAGCCTCCCAACGTGCTGGGATCACAGGTGTGAGCCACTGTGCCTGGCCTGAGATGTGTTGATATGCAAAGAATACAATTGTTAATATTTTTTTCTTTTTTTCTTTTCCTTTTTTTTTGTTTTTTTTTTGACGGAGTCTCACTCTGTTGCCCAGACTGGAGTGCAGTGGTGCAATCTTGGCTCACTGCAACCTCCACCTCCCAGGTTCAAGTGATTCTCCTGCCTCAGCCTCCCCAGTAGCTGGGACTACAGGCACCCACCACCACACCCAGCTAATTTTTGAATTTTTTAGCAGAGACAGGGTTTCACTGTGTTAGCCAAGATGGTCTCAACATCCTGACCTCATGATTCACCTGCCTCGGTACCCCAAAGTGCTGGGGTTACAGATGTGAGCCAACGTGCCCGGCCAATATTTTCAACCTCATTCTAAACAGTTCTAATGTCAGCAGGCTCATTATGTGTAAAGGCAGCCCATTCCATGTTGGAAAACCATGATTTTGAATCAAAAATCTACGTTTTTAGGTTTTACTCTTGATGGTTCTTGTCTACATAGAACGAATCCATTCTAGTCTTCCAAGTATATGAAAACAACTATCATGTCTCCTACTAGTTTTCATTCCTCAGGCTAAATTCACTCTGAAAACTTCCTCTTTAACTTAGTAGTTAACCTTGCATCCTATCTCATGGAAAAACAGAGGCCATTAGATGTGAAACATCTTCTCCCACCTGCACCTCCAAGTAAATCTATACCTGTGTCTAGCTTCACAACCTTTCTTTCCTGGATGTTGAAAAAACCATAATCTCTTTATTCAAGGCTAATTCTTTCCTTGGTGTTTTTGAGTCCCTTCTTTCCCATTTTCTACCATTTCATAAGTTATTTACCTTCTAGTATGCTTTAAAAAGTTTTTCTATTTCCTTTGTTTTCATTAATGTCAGTAATATCTGAACATATGTTATCTGAAAACTCAAATGAAAGTGGAGATCTTCTTTGACCATTCTGATATTTTCACTTCTTTCCAGAGGTAACTGACATTATATTTTTGAATATCCTCTGTCATAAGTTTTCTATGAATTTGTGCATGTGAATATGAATGCAAAGACATATACAGGTTTATGCTTTAGATATGTGGGCTAATTATTTATTTTCAAACTATTTATAAAACAAAACTTTAATAGTATTCCTTGGAGAGCTTTCCATGAGTGTGTGTAGACCTGTTTCATTCTTTGTACTTTTGGTAGGAACTACTCTTTTTAAATCTGTCCCCTATTGAGGGTCCTTTAGGTTCTCTGTAATTTTTGTTATAATTTCAAACTTGCAGAAAAGTTGTAGGAAAAATATAAAGAATTTCTGTATGCCTTTCACCTAAATTCACTGATGGTTAATGTTTTTCCATATTCCTTTGTCAGTTTCTCTTGTTCCTCCCCTCTCTCTCCCACCCCTCCATTTCCTGAACCATTTGAAGATAAGTTGAAGACATTATGCTCCTTTATGACAAATTTTTGAATGTGTATTTCATAAGAACAAAGACTTATCTTTTATAATCTCAGTATAGTTAGCGGAATAAGAAAATTTAAGATTGACACAAAACTATTACCTAATCTACAAATTCAAATTTTGCCAGTTGTCCCTGTAATGTAGCCTAGAGTTGTTTTTCTCCTGGTCCAGAGTCTAATCTAGAAAGATGACTTGCATTTAGTTGTTACTTTGTCTCCTGTAATGTAGAGTATTTCTTCAGACTTTCTTTTCTAACATTTTTTAAGAACATAGGCTAGTTTATTTTTCAATCAATTTACTTGTTTTGTTCTATCAATTGGATTGTCCAATATTTTTTCATTATTAGATTCATATTATGCTTTTTGGCAGGAATAACACCTCAGTGATGAGCCTCCTTGTTGCATAGTATGAGGAGGCATACGATATTGGCCAGTACCATTATAGGCGGTATTACTTCATTTCTTTGGTTAAGGTAGTTTTCACTAGGTTTTTCTTTTATTTTTCTTAACAATAAAATTACCATTAACCCTGTACAATTAGTGAAAAATATATTGCAAGATCTTTCAAGATGATCTAAATATCCATCCCCTTCCCTATAATCTTTCACCCACTGTAGGAAGAGTTTTCCTTTTTTATGTAAACATGGAAGTATAGATTCTTATTTTATTCAGTGGATAACAACTACTAATATTATATTTTTTGATGCCCAAACTCTGCCAGATTTGGCCAGTGAAAACTTCAGGCTGGCCTTCATTTACTTTTGATATGTCCTCACTATTTTTGAATATTTCATACCTTCTGGTGTAGGAAGATGTTCCATGCTCATGTTGAACTTTCTGGTTCTTGTCCTGGACTGGGCTATTTCTCCAAGAATAATGGTCTGAAGAATCCAAGATCTGCTCACTAGATTTGAGATTTTATTGCTCCCAGGGCTTTTTAGCAGACAGAATTAGGAAATGAACACCCAACGTATGTTCATACAAATTGTTGATGAAAAGAGTCAAATTCTGTAAAATATTTGAAAAGATTTATTCCGGGCCAAATATAAGTGACCATGGGCTGTCACACAGCCATTAGGAGATCCTAAGAACATGTGCCTAAGATGGTTTGGTTACCGCTTGGTTTTATATATTTTAGGGAGGCATGAGACATCAAACAAATACATTTAAGAAATACATTGGTTTGGTTCAGAAAGGTGGGACAACTAAAGCGGTGGGCCAGAGGGGTTTCCAGGCTATAGGTAATTATAAACATTTTCTGGTTGACAATTGGTTGAATTTATCTGAAGACCTGAATTAAATGAAAAGCAATGTTCAGGTTAAGGTAAAGGATTGTGGAGATCAAGTTTTATTGTACAGAGGAATCCCTCAGACAGCAAACGTCAGAGAGAGAGAGAGAGAGAGAGCAGGTTGTAAAATGTTCCTTGTCAGACCTAAAACGATGCCTGGCTCTTAGCTGATTATCTCCTGGATCTGGGAAGGAAGGAAGGAAAGCAAAGGGGGAAGGGGATTCCTATAGATTGCAAATTTTTCCCACAAGAGACTTTGCAGGGCAATTTCAAGGTATGGCAACAAAATACATTTTGGGGTAAAACGTTTTGATTTTCTTCCTTGTTACGCCAGAGTCATATTGGAAAGTAAGTCATAATGTACATGGTCAAATAAAAACCCATCTGATGAGAAATTATGGTTTAGAGGGCATGACTCCCCAGACCCCTTAGACAGGAATTTGGGCAAGATAAAAAATCAGAGCTTCATCCTCAAAATCAGTCTATCTAGCTTTCTTGCCTTCCCTCTCTCTTCTTTTTCTTTCTTTTCTTTCTTTCATCTCTCTGTCTTTATTTCTTTCTTTTTATTTTGTTTCTGTCCTTCTCTCTTGCTCTCTCGCTCTCTCTCTTCTTTCTCTCTTCCTTTCTTCCCTTTATTTCCTTTCTCTCACTGTCTCTTAACTTTTCAGTTCAGAGGTACATGTGCAGGTTTGTTTCACAGGTAAACTTGTGTCATGGGCGTTTGTTGTACAGATTATTTCATTACCCAAGTATTAAGCCTAGTACTCATGAGTTATTTTTCCTGATCATCTTCCTCTTCCCACTTTCCACCCCCTAAAAGGCCCCTGTGTGTGTTGCTCCTCTCTGTGTGTCCATGTGTTCTCATCATTTAGCTCCCACTTATAAGTGAGAACATGCAGTATTATACAAACATATTTCTATAACTATTTATATGTCCATAAATTCATACTGATGCCTCTAATTCCCATCCAACACCACAGGATTCTTCCTAGCCTATCTGCCAGCATTCCACATTCTAAGTCCCTTCTTCAGGAGAGAGAAACTTGTTCCCACTGTCAGTATATTTATTCATTCGCTCAGTATGCAGAAAGTCATTTCAGAATTGCTAACCAAAACTACTGTGAAAAATAAGCCTAAAAAATATCTTGGCATTTATTAGACTTGGGTTATTTAGTGACAACTGAGGTTATTTAGATTGAGGTTATTTAGTTTAAGTAGGGTTAATTAATTCATATCGTACCAATGCTAATTTCTTATTCTTAATGATGTTAACATTAAGAAAAGTGAACAAGGGATATAAGGAAATGCTCTATATTGTTTTCTGAAACTTGTCTATAAAAAAGGAATTACTAATGTTGTTTCTCCAACAGTGCACTCACTTGATATGGTTATTTTTTCATTTGGAATACAATTTGGTTCATTTAGTTTTGTTTGTATTTTGTTTTAGGGTTTTCCCCCTATTCTCACTGATAGAATGCTTTGACTATATAAAATATTAACATAGTTCAGAAAGTAAAAATTATTCTTAAAAATATACTTAGACAAGTGTCAGTTACTCCCCCTTCCCTTCCATCCTCTTCCCACCTACCTTCTGTAGATACCATTTCATTCCTTTCTGCCTCATCCTTCCAGTGTGTCTCTTTTTTGCAAAAATAGTTTTTTTTACACAAATACACTATTTATACACGTTTGCACTTTTTTGCACTTTTGCTTTCTTTATGTTTATCAATAAATCCTAGAAGTCATTCCGTATCTGGTCATAGATATCTTCCCCATTTTTCTGTGCAGCTGCGAAGTTCTTCATTTTGAACAAATTTTAGAAATGAAGGCATTCATGTTGCATCCAGTGTTTTGCAATTACGGTAATGTAACTAAGAATCTCATGGGTATATACCTTTGTAATGTTGAAGTTGTGTCTTCAGGGTATAAACCTGGAAGACAGGTTTCTGGGTGAAAAAATAAGTTGTGAGATGCTGTCACATTTCCCTCCAGAGGAATGTGCCCTTTTACATTCTCATAAGAAAAGTATGGAAGTGTCTGTTCATTTTGTTAACAACAAAATACGTTGTCAAGCTTTTAGTTGTTACCAATCTGAGAAAAGTGATATTAATATATTTGTATAGTTTTAATTTGCATTTCTCATATTATGAATAAAATGAACATGTTTTAATTGTTTAGAATTATATATATGTTTTGTAAATCATCTGTCTTTTGCCCATTGTCCTATTTTCTATTGGGTTTTATAATTTTTTCCTCTCAATTATAATAATTTTTTATAATATTAGGGATTTCAGTTCTTTATCTGTGTTGTGTTACAGATATTTTTCCCAGTATATCATCTGCTTTTGACTTTGTCCGAGGAGCTTAGTTGAGGTGTTCTCCTTTGTTATTCCAAGTTCTCTTGTTTTTATGTAGTTAAATTTATCAGTCATGTATTTTATTGCCTCTGCGTTCCAGAAAGCCCTTCGCTCTACCTGGGTTTTAGAAAAATTCACCCATATTGTCTTCTATTACTTGTGTGGTTTCAGTTTTTCTGTGTAACTCTTGGATCCAACTGGAGTTTCATCTTCATATGATGTGAAGTATGGCTCTGGTTTTACCATTTTTTCCCACATTGCTATCCAATGGTTTCAGCCCATTTATTATAAAGTGCATCTTTGTCTCGATTATTTGAAATACCACCTTTATTATATAATAACTTTCCAGACATACTTGGCTCTATTTCCAGAATTTCTGTTCTATTTCACTGATCTTTCTGTGTATTATTGTGCTAGTTCCAAGATATTTTAAATATAGATGTTTTATACCATGCTATATTTTTTTTCTGGCAAAAAGACCACCAGCCATACCTTTTAAAAAATAAGTATTTTTATTCTTATTCTGTCCATGTGAACTTCAGTATTGACCTGTGTAGCTCCATCTTGAAAAGCTTGTTAATATATTTTAAATTGGGATTGCATTAAATTGTAAAACTGAGGAGAACTTATATCTTTCTGATGTTCAGCTATTCAATACAAGTAAAAGAGATGTTTTCTAATCTGTTCAGGTGTACTTTTATGTCATTCAGGGATGTTTTAAAATTTTGTCATGAAGATTTTGCTCATTTCTTGTTAAGTTTATTCCTAAGTATTTTTTTTTGTAATTATAAATTGGGTGTTTCTCACTACCATTATATATACCAATTGATTACTGTTGTGTGCATCAAAGCTATTGATTTCTGCATGCTTTTTTTTTTTTTTTTTTTTTTTTTTGACATGGGCTCTCACTCATGTTGCCGAGGCTAGAGTGCAATGGCACGATCTTGGCTCACTGCAACCTCTCTGCCTCTCGGGTTCAAGGGATTGTCCTGTCTCAGCCTCCCAAGTAGCTAGGATTACAGGCATGCGCCACCATGCCTAGCTAATTTTGTGTGTTTAGTAGAGACAGCGTTTCTCCATATTGGTCAGACTGGGCTCGAACTCCCGACCTCAGGTGATCCGCCTGCCTCGGCCGCCCAATGTGTTGGGATTACAGGTGTGAGCCACCATGCCCGGCCTTGGCATGCTATTTTTTAAATTTAACTTTTAAGTTCAGGGATACATGTGCAGGTATATATAGGTAAACGTGTCATATAGGTAAACTTGTCTGTTATATAGGTAGACTTGTGTCATAGGGGTTTGTTGTACAGACGATTTCGTCATTTATATATTAAGCCTAGAAACTCATTAGATACTTTTCCTGATCCCCTGCCACCCTCAAATAGGCCCCAGCATGTGGTTTTCTACCCTTTGTGTCCATGTGCTAAATTTCTCATAATTTAGCTCCCACTCATAGGTGAGAACATGCAGTATTTGGTTTTCTGGTCCTGTGCTAGTTTGATAAGGATAATGACCTCCAGCTCCATCTTTATTCTTGCAAAGGACATGATCTTATTCTTTATTATGACTGCATAGTAGTCCACAATATATATGTACCCCATTTTCTTTATCTAGTCTACCATTGGTGGGCATTTAGGTTGATTCCATGCCTTTGCTATTGCAAATGGTGCTACAATGAACAAACATGTGCCTGTGTCTTTATAGTGGAATGATGTATATTTATTTGGGTATATACTTAGTAATGGGATTGCTGGGGTGAATGGTATTTCCATCTTTCGGTCTTTGAGGAATTGCCACTCTGTATTCCACAATGGTTGAACTAATTTACACTCCCACTGACAGTGTATAAGTGTTCCTTTTCCTCCATAACCTCACCAGCATCTGTTATTTTTTGACTTTTATTAATAGCCATTCTGACTGGTGAGAGGTGGCATCTCATTGTGGTTTTAATTTGCATTTCTCTAATGATCAGTGATGTTGAGCTTTTTACCATATGATTGTTGGCTGCATGTATGTCTTCTTTTGGTAAAGTATCTGTTCATGAACTTTGTCCAATTTTTAATGGGATTGTTTTTTTTTTTTTTTTCTTGTAAATTTGTTTAAGTTCTTTATAGATGCTGGACAGCGGACCTTATAGATGCTGGACAGCAGACCTCAGATACATAGCTTGCAGAAAATTTCCCCCATTCTATAGGTTGTCTGTTTACTCTGTTGATAGTTTCCTTTGCTGTGCAGAAGCTCTTTGGTTTAATTAGATCCCATTTATCAGTTTTTGCTTTTCAGTTGCTTCTGGTGTCTTCTTGAAATATTTGCTGATTTCTGTGTCCAGAATGGTACTGCTTAGGTTGCCTTCCAGAGTTTTTTATAGTTTTTGGTTTTACATTTAAATCTTTAATCCATTTTGAGTTAATTTTTGTATATAGTGTAAGGAACGGGGTTTCAATCTCTGCATATTGTTTTTATACCCATTAACTTGCTGAATTTTTGTCTCATTTGAATTATTGTTATTGATTCTGTGGAGTTGTCAAATCGTTTTATAATATTTGAAAATAAAGCTTTGACAGTTTTCTTATAGCTCTAATGACATTTGCCTAAATACATTATCTAAGTCTTCCAGCATAGTGCCTTATTACTACTCTTAGTAATGTTCTGAAGTTTGTATTTATTGCTAACAAATATTAATATATCTTAAGGATCTTTCTAGGTGAGTAACTTTAGATCTTCCGAATACTTTAAAGTTGTTAATTTGTATATTTGTAACAATTTATTCAGCAGTTTCTCTATTTAAAGACATTTGGAATTAAAAAGATATTAAAAGCGCAGTTGCAGTAAAAGCTCAAAGACTTTCCAGCATGGCTATAGGTGCTGGTGTTACTCTAAAGAAGAGACTGAGTGGTGGGATTGTGTGGATGTTTACCAGGGACAAAAAACTGTCCACTTCCACCCTCCTCCCAGCTCAAAATACAGGTTTATGCCCCCAGGTCTTTATAGTCTGGCCTGGGATTGCAGGGATAATTTGGTACAATAATTCCTCTACTGAAATTACCATTTGATGGAATTTTTACTACACTTTATTTAAAATGTTTCAAGAGAATAACATGAAGAGGTATGTTCCTAAGTTTCACTGTGTGTGATATGCAAGAACCATACAAACACTAGGCTGAAAGCACAGGTTCCTCTTGCCTGGAGTCTTGAGAGGAATCTTCACCAGACGTCTGAAAAGACTGTGGGAAATATGAGAATGCTCTTTAATAGTATTCTGATTGTGAAGTAATATGGCAATAGAAAAACACTTTGCACTTGGTCCAAGTGTCTTGAAGTGCATGCTCGCTCTCTCTCGCTCTCGCTTGCTCTCTTTCTCTCTCTCGTGCACTCTCTCTCTCTATGCAAGTGACACCAAATAGAGAAGCATTTTGATGTTTCTCTCTCTCTGCATAATGAGGGTCCTGGTAGCTCCATTCATTGGCAAATAGAGACTGATCTTCTGGGAGCAGTAGACACAGACCTTGTCTCACTTGCTAACAAAGTTTGTGAGTTTTGTCTTTCTCTCAGGAAAGGGAAACACTATTACTTATTTATTTTTCAGTCTTAAAAAGGAAATTTGAGAATTTTCCAAAACAGGTATATGCATTTTAAATTTTAATAGCTTGTCTTAAATAGCTTTGAACCAGTTTACGAATATTCAGACTAGTAGTATATGAGGAACTTATTTCCCCTTACCTATTCCATACTAACATGTGTTACACTGTTAACACTTTGTCTACTGGGAAAAAATAACACCTTACTGGTGTCTTACTGCACAGTTCTCTTATTATCCATCGGTTTGGTATTCTTCACATGTTTATTGCCACTTTTGTGAGTAGCCTGTGGAAATCCTTTACTTTGCTGTTTTCCTACCAGATTTTTGTCTTTTACTTATGGATAGTCCATATAGAGAGATATAGATCTATCTTTATATCTTCATCTAGATACAGATAACTATAAAATACTATTATATCCATATCTATCTACATGTATATATTCTGAATAAAAATGCCTTTTTGTCATATAGTATTGTAAATATTTTTTCTCCTGTAATTTTACATTTCAGAAACTTTCTAATTTTGCCAAAAGCAAATGTTTACATTTTTTCCTTTGTGACTTTTGCTTTTTCTTTCTTGTGTGAGAAGGTCTCACACACTGTTAAGTCATAAAAAAATCCTCCTGAACTGTGTGTGTGCGCGCATGTGTGTATGTCAGGCTTGGATCGTTATCATCTGGGGCTAGAGTAACAGTGGGAAGTTTAGCAGTGTGAAGTTGTTTAGCAGTGTGAAGTTTAGCAGTGTGAAGTTTAGCAGTGTGAAGTTTAGTAGTGTGAAGCGGCACTGGCTCGGGCTCTGGCACAGTGTTGAACAGCAGTGATGATGCTGGGCATCCTCCTTCCTGTCATTAAGGAGGATATGTCTAGAGTTTTGCTGTTACTTAGTATCTTGCAGATATGCTTTATCAAATTAAATAAGTTCCTCTATCTTATTAGTTTACTATAAATACTTTTTGAATGAGTGTTGAATTTTATCAGATGTAGCTTTGGCATTGAAGTAATTATGTGATTGTCTTTACTCTGTTACATGCTGTGATTATATTATTAGGGTTTAATATTTTTGAAAGGTTGATCAAACTTCCTTGGTCATGCTGTATTATTGTCTTAATACAGCCCTGGATATGGTTTTCTAATATCATATTGAGGATTTTTACATGGAACTTTCCATGTTGATTGGTTTGTAGCTTTATCTTCTGTTTTCCTTGCCTAGTTATGACTTTAGGGTCATATACTTAGTAAAATAAGTTGCCTAACTTGATGTTATTTAATTCTCAGGGAGATTTTATATAAAACACAAAGTATTCTTTCAAAGCAACTGGTATGAGTGCTTTTTGACTTGTTATATTTTTGACTACATTTCTATTTCTTTTATAGTTATTTTTCTATTCATATTTCTACTAGTTCTTAGGCCAATTTTGGTAATTTTTTTTGAAAAACTATATTTTTGGTCTATTACATTTTGATCTGTATAGGCTGCGAAGATCTTAAAGTCTCCCACACAATTATGCTTTTCCTTTTATTTCTGAGAGTTTTAATTTATATGTGTTATTATTTAGTGCATACACTTCATGCAGCTTTCTCTTCAGTATCAATTGAATGTTTATCAGTCTAACATGGCATCTTTTTGTGATTTTGTACTTTTCATTTGATTTGCTTCAGTCTGAATGAACATTGCTACCACATTTTTGTTTGGACCAGCCTGAATTCTCCCCTGTAACTTGGGTTTTAGCTTGACCTGTCATTTTATTTTATTTCATAAAAAGCATATATATGTATTTTATTTTTAACCTAAGCTTGTATTTTCTATCCTTTAAACAGGTGAGTTAAACTATTGGTACTTGTTGTTAGGCTATTAGGTTTCATCTTCTTGCTTTGTGCTTTCTCACTTTTTAATTTTTTAAGCTTTCTTGCCTTTTTTGTCTTTCCAAAATAGTTTCTACTTACAGTTTTTAAATTATCAAAGTCAAGAATAAGAACGTGTCATTACCTTTATTCTCCTTTATATGTAAGTTTTCATTAAATGCCTTTGCAAAGGGGTTTTTTTTTCCTTTAAATATTTAATAATTTAAATTATTTAGGCAATATTCCACTTTTTACTAATTTTCAAGTCCTCTCTATTATTTATACAGAAAAAATATTCTCTTACTGTGGCTTTTTCTAAAAGAGAGAGGAGATAGAAATCTCATGAAGATATAAAGGATTCTCCACTTGGGCTGCTTCACATTTACTAAGAAAAGTCCACCTAATATTTTTATTCCCCACAGCAACCTGTTTTAAGACGCTTGCTATCAGTGATCGCTGTCAAAGACACTTATGATTTTCAAACTCCCTTAAAATATGTTTCAGAACACATATAAAGAGAAAAGCTCCTTACGCAATCATATTTAAGTGATGCCAGTATTTCTTCATAGCATATCACTTCCTCCTATAAACTCAAAAATAAAACTGTTGGTTAATTTAAAGTCCTTTTATCTATTCATTGTTAGTTTCCTCTCTGAGGCTGTGTGATCTTATCCAACAGAAAGACAGGTTAATTTTAGCCTTGCATTCCCAAAGCCCACAAAATACGAATGTTCAACCTAACAATTCCATTTAAGCAGTAAGACAAAAGTGGGAGGAAATGAGATAGAGGAAGAATTGGGTTCATGTACAACATGGAATTGTGCACATTTTATATGTAGAACCTGAAGGCCTACCTAGAATAGGCCTGTCTCTTCAGGTTCTACATATAAAATGTGCTTGAGCAGGTGGGTCCACTCCAGCCCACTCTGAAGGGATGGTGGATGGTATGGGAATCATTAGGCAGAATAATGTAGACGTAGAATATTATGGCCAGAAGGATTTTGGTACACAGGATGCCAAACGTTTTCTTACCGAAGCCATTTTGATTTTTCCTTTACAGTGAAGGTATAGTTTAGACTTCATCTTAGTATCTCATATCATCCCTCATCGACCACCTAAGGAGGTCTGGTGGCCACAGTCTCTTCAGCAGGGGAGGTGATGGGCGTGGATGGCTGAGGGTTCATTGCCTGACTCAGGTTCAGCAGAGGTAACAGGTGGCATCATCTCAAAATGTCGGTGCAACACCGAGCGCGTTCTGTGATCTGTTGGATTCTTTTATGACTCAGACCCACATAATCTCCCACTGTGCAGGTGTACTTTTCCTTTGAGCTGAACCAGTTCAGAGTCTGCAAATATATATATATATATTTACCTTAGGAGAGGACACTACATTTTCACTGCCCTCAAATATTTTTATAAGTGACAGGACGGACACACGAGAAATATTATCTGGTTTATGGGCTTCTTTATTTGGGAGTGGGGGGCATGGAAGGAAACCCCAGGGAAATTCATAATTTAAGTTTTTGAGAAAGGAACTTATTTCCTTTAATGCGTTTTAGAAACAGATACTTTCTTTATTAGTATTTGCATCTGTAAAATGGAAATAAATGTAGGGTTGATGAAGGAATTAAAGGATTAAATGAGACCTGTCTCCAACAGAGATGAAAAGAGTTGGGTTATGGAGAGCGACTGCTTTACTACTAAGAGGGGGCAGGAAAGGCAAGTTATTAACAGAGTAGAGAAACTCGAACAAAGTGTCTCTCTGTTCTACTCTGCTTGGCCACAGTCTGCTGACCACAGCCACCCTTAGACGCAACTTTTAGCTGGACCTAAGGTTAAGTAAGTTACTTACCGAAGGTTAATATGATACTCCTGACACTGTAGCCCTAGTAAGTCTTCTTCTTCCCTCCCTTCCTTCCTTCAGTCCTTCCCTTCCTCCTTTCTTCCTCCTTTTCTTTTCCTCCTTCTCTCCTTTCTTTCTTCTCTCTTGCTCACTCTTTTGCTCTCTGCAATGGAGTGCTCTATTTCTTAGGCTGGTCTCGAACTTGTGGCCTCAAGCTATCCTCTTGCCTTACCCTCCTAAGTAGCTGGGACTATAGGCTACATACCACTGAGCTCAGCCATAGTAATTTCTAATCACTTGAGTGTCATCTTTCATTCCATACTACCACCTAGAGCATGAGCCTTGGGGCAGAGGAAACCATAACTGGAGAAAAAGGCTTTTTCTGGGGGGAACAAATTCTAAGTGTTTCTAAAAATACCTGGAAAACTATATGTTTTCTATTTGTGGGTTCACTGACTCGTGACATATTTAACAGAAGAACTAGAAAGCAGCATTGACAGGGCATGTTTTTCCTTCCTAGTCTAACAAACTGAAAAAGATCATGTTCATCAAGGCTCTAGCAGTAGTGACAGTGAGATGGAGAGAAGTCCTTTGTATTATACTGCTTGTTGCAGGGTCTTCCAGGACTCTCAACATCTCCTAGAATTTTATTTATCAAACAACCCGTTTGATAATTGTTTTCTTAGTGGATTGCTTGAAAAGTCAGTTAACATAGTGATGTCCAACCTCTTTGGCACCAGGGACCAGTTTCATGGAAGGCAGTTTTTCCTTGGACTGGGGGTTGTGGGGTGATAGTTTCGGGATGATTCAAGTGCATTACATTTATTGTGCACTTTATTTATATTACATTGTAATATATAATGAAATAACTATAGAACTCACCATAATGTAGAATCAGTAGGAGCTCTGAGCTTGTTTTCCTGCAATGAGAAGGGCCCATCTGAGGCTGATGGGAGACAGTGACAGATCATCAGGCATTAAATTCTCATAAGGAGCTCGCAACCTAGATCCTTGACATGCGCAATCACAATGGAATCCGTGCTTCTATGAGAATCTAATGTGGCTACTGATCTGACAGGAGGCAGAGCTCAGGTGGTAAATGTGAGCCATGAGGAGCAGCTGTAAATACAGATGAAGCTTTGCTTGCTGTACCATCACTCACCTCCTGCTGTGCAGCTCAGTTCCTAACTGGCCAGGCCCCCAGGGTTGGGGACCCCAAGTTAAAACACATAAATGGCATCAGGGTGTGTTACACAGACTAGGAGAAGTGGGTGGAGGCTCAGGACCTACAGGGATGGGTTTGGAAAAGTAAATGAGCCCTTTGGTCCAACTCTCAGGTGACCCTCCCAGCACTCCCTAACCAAACACCCTCTACTTTTCTGGATCATATTTATGAGCAGATTTTGTGGAATCCAAGAAGCAGAAAGGGAGTATGTCAGAATCACAAAAAGGATACATATATATATATATGTATACAGTCATGTGCTAAAAGTTAGAAGCAGATAATGGAGGTGTTTAATATTTGCTGCCTTTTGCTGTAAGTAGTAATACAAGTAACTACCATCGTTTGATGAAATAGATGCCAGGCTTTGCAGACTGCAACCACCCCCCCCGCCCCCGCCCCCGCCCCGCATAGCTATGTCTTTTTAGGCTCATTTTGCAAATGAGAAAACAAAAGTCTCTGAGAATCAATGATGTTCAAGTACACAGCACTAGTGAGTGGCAGGGCTAAGTTCCACACCCAAGTCTGACTCCTTCCACTTTGCCATGTTATTTCTCAAAACTGAGCAAAGCTCAAAAATAAGAGGACTGTATTATTTAATCCATTGTTCCATGTTCATATTAACCCTAACCCCTAGCTTTTTATTCAAATTCCCAAATTCTGTTTTGGAGCATAATTACTTGATTCCTATAGATGTTTTGATGGAGAGACTCTTGGAAAACAAATAGAAAGGGAGGAGAAACTAGAGAGAAACACATGAGATTTCCAAAATGTATTATCTGTCATGCATTTGGCTCATCCTCATTTCTGTAAGAGCACAGGGTCTTCTTTCTAGTGACTAACCTTGACACTGAGGGTAAGTGGAGGAAATGAAAATTTATTGAGGAAGGTGGTGCCATTGTAATTTAAAATGATTTGCAGAAGCCAAATGGCTTGTGCTGGCTGTAGAGAAACAGACCAGGGTGTGGCAGGCTGAGATGAGACAAACAGAACTTAATTATTATTGGGAATTCTGAAAAGCAAAATGCAAGTTAAGGGCATTTATCACCACAAGAGCAGTCCTCTAAGCAGCCCTCAGAGGACTCTGCCTAATGTTCAAAGACATTTGGGAGGAGACTTGGTAGCTCTGCCTAAAGTGGGGTTGATTCAGCAAATCACAGGCCAGAATGTCTATGTAACCGATGGGTCCCCTCCTCCTTTTAAAACTGTGGTTATTTGGCATTTAAAACAAAATAGAAATAAAAATTTAATATTTACCAGTTTTCATATACTCCACATAGAACAGGAAACAAAAAATTGATTTAGAAGGATAAGAGAGTGACTTATTCTAGAAGAGCTACAGTTAAAAAGAAGAGAATAAATGCAAGGTAAAGAAATATAAATTAACATCTTTGTCTTCTCTCATCTTTGACAAGAGAAGCAATACATTATTATTTCCCTAGTCCCTAATGTTCTGGGGTGATAGTATTCATTGATCTGTAAGATGATCAACTTCAGCTGCTACTGTGCCTTTTAGTCACAACAAAGGTAGAAGATACAAGAATTAACTATATACATTGTAAGAACAAATTAATGTTTTTCCAAAATTTCTCCTTACATCCAGTGTTTATACCAAATGCTTGATATATTCTTGTATGGAACCCAAAATACATAAAATGAGATATTGATTTCATCCATGAAATAGAAATCTTGATGAAGTAGGATCTTGATGTTCATTTAATTTGGCAGTATGTTTCTATAACCAGTGTTCTTGTTTTCTTTCACTTATTATTAAAAAAAAAAAAAAAATTCCAAGCCTCATTCTCATCCAACAGAGGCCTATATAAGCTATATGAATGGACTTTAGTTTCAGCCATTTTGGATAGACAGTAAATGGCAAGTGGTTCTCATGCAATCTAAAGCAATCATAGTTTTATATCCTTGATATTGAAAGGAACTGTTTGGTTTTTAAATTATTTATGCAGAATGTTATGAATGTTATTTTATCCATTGGACCATGTAGGGTGGATCAAATATATCACTCTAGTTTGTGCTAAAGAAGGAAAAACATACTAGCAACTTGAATGTTGTAAGGTTGACACCAAAGGGTATGGTATAAAATGAAGTGGAGGGGGGACAAAAGCTTCTGAAACAGATTGCCCTGAAAATGGAATATTTTTAGGTTTAGGCTGATACAAGCAGGCTGCTTTCAGAGCTGTCCAAACGAAGCCTTATTTTTATGACGCATTATCCCTACCACCATCAGCCTTCTTGTAAACTCCTGGGAATAACACCACATGAGGAAATTGCATATTGCTATCATCTCACACACGGTTCTTCTAAACCCAGTGGATTCTTAGAGCAAATCTGCAAACAGCTAGGTTTGTAGCAATAACCACTCAGTTCTCTTTCACACAAACTGACCTTAACCATCCAGGAAACAAGTGTCCTAAAACACGTGAAATTTACTAGATGCTATTCACTTGTGTTAACTATGTAAGTAAGTACAGACCAAGATGAGATCACTTACTAGAGGGTATGTTAGGAGTTAGGCTTATGTATGTTCATTATGCTGTTGTATGCAAACATGTATCATCTATGAATACACACATGTAGGCCCCAAACACTTAAAGTGCATGCTTGGCCTTTCATAATAAGTAAATGGAAAAAGATACGAAATAACTAGTTTAGAACTAAAATTCTGCACCATCTATTTATAGGCAGTGATGTACCCTGATACTTTGTTCCTATAAATTCGCTAGTAAACTGGGAATTAAAAAATTATTGAAAGCATCTCTACTCCTTATTTGTATATGTTCTGATAAAAGACTCACTTTCTACATTTTGAAAAAAAAATTGAATTAATTAAAAATGAGACAATGCAACACAAAAACTAGTAAGCTATGCTGGTTCAAATGATTGATGCAAATGACTCGTAACAAGAGAAGAATCTTAGGAATAGGGTATAGAGGAATTTAAAGTCTTTTTTTCCAACCAGCTAAACTTTTGGCCATCAAAATTATCAGTGTGCATCAGATGATAATCGGCTATTTTACCTTGCAAATAATGTGAGAAGTGAAGCTTTAGAAATGTCAAGTGACCAAACAAGTATGTGCAGAAATTAACTTTCTTTTTATTATATATCATATAATGTAGTAGTAAAGTTTGTTTGAAGTGCATGAATAAAAAGTTAGTGAAATTACAGGAGGAACAATCTATATAGCAATAATAGGTGCATTCCCTGTGCATCTGAAAGAAAAAAAAAGAGTTTTCACTCATTTTGGCCTAAAACTTAGTGTTCAGGTTCCCAGGATTCTGACATCAGAACCCGGATAACGCTGATTAGAACCATAGGGGCTTTACAATAAAAGCTAAAATATTGACCATATGATGGCAAAAAGTCTTATTTTGTGGTTAACTTATTCTCTTCTAGCTACTCTCTGATGAAGTTGGTGGCGCTGTGGAAGAGGACCGCCGCCTCCTGGACGAGGACCGGGACCGCTCAGCATTGTAAGTGACATGCTTGTCGTAGCTCTCCATCTGAGCCTCAATGAAATCTCTCTGCTGCTGCCTGATGGTCTGGCTTATGAGCCCAGGGAGGGCGTGGATGCTACCAATCAAAGTCTCTAATTTTGTTTCCAGGGTAACAATCCTCTTCTCGAAGTCTTCACTCCTTTCGTTTAAGTCAGAAATCATATCATACATGATATTCTGGGTCTGAAAAACAGGATTGAGAAGGTTAATTATACTTGCCCTGAACACAAACAGAGGTTTGGCTCCAGTCTCTTGCTGGTGGCATTCAGTATAACAGGGGTGTCAGCAAACTGATCAGCTCGTCTTGCAAAGTCAATTCATTGTATCTGTTCAATACCAGGATTTATAACAGAAATATAAGATCTTTGGTTCAGCTGTAGAAAATGTGGAGCAAGTACGGCTACTGGTGGTATGCCCAATGATTGTAGGCAGTATCAGGATAGACAAAAACATTTCAATTTAATATTTATATATGTATGGTAAAGGTTGTCACAAAGGTTATAGCACACATCAAATTCATTTTGCAACACATAACATTAGGGCAGGGGTAATTTTTTTAAAATGGGCAGAATCAAAGAACAATAAATAATACAAATACAGAAGGATAAATAATAATACAGATGGTATTGGGATGTAGCAGAAATGTTGAGGGTAGAATATAAATGAAGTTTAGGATTAACTGGTTTTACAATTTTGTAATTTAAAGCAATAAATTCCTAAATATTGTTTGTTATCCTTTGTTCCAAATTATAGGCCTCTCTCCATTGGGTCAAATGGAAATTTTACAGATAATTGAGAGAATATTAGTTGAGGGAGATACTAAAGTTACCAGTCTACCTTATTGGCTGTGGCTCTGACCTACTGGCTAAGGCTTAATTAAAGCTAAGTGGTTAAAATAGGAAAATGTTTCTGGATTCCTAGTGAACCTTGAACTTGACTGTCTTGATCACAGGATATCCATAACTCTGATTTCTAGGTATATTTCCTGAGTAGCCAAGAGTCAAAGAGAAAGGACTGATCAGCTCAGAGCTAGAAAGGGAAAAGGCTGGTGAAGAGGAAAAGGTTTTAATCTTAGTTTAGTGCAGACTTTCCCAAGTCTGAGATCCTTTCATTTAAGCTGTCCTTCCTTCTACTTCATTTCTCTTCTATCATATGCTCTTCTTCTGCTTAACAATCTTTTAAAGATGGTAAATGAACTGATAAGGGAGTTATCATTCAGAATATAGGCACCTTGTTTCAGTTTGATCAGAGACACAGTGCATACACTTAATTTTACTACATAGTCTTGAGAATATGTGGACAGCATCCATCCATTTACAAAAATACTGAGCCTTTATGGTACGTACAGTCCTGTGGTCATAAGTACATTAATAAAGAAATAGCATCTTGCCTCACAGTGGCACTCTTGAAGTAAAATTACATCTCTGCATCATATTCCAATGTGGTCTATTCATTTTTTCCATAAAAATATCCATTAAAAATCATTTAACCTAGGAGTGATGGAGCTTGCCCATCTTTTTTTCATATGTCCAAGTAACAGCCACATTTATACACATTAATCGAGGATGTCTTCATACATTATATATGTGTGCTGTCCAGCTTATATGCATGATATATGCTCTCCTAGGGTAAATCATTAAATACTTACCATCTTCATCTAGTAGGTGGTATTGATATACATTGAAATGAACGTAATTTAGATGCATTATTTAAAGAGACTAGGACAAATACTTGTAATTTTTATGGATTATACTTGAGGCTTTAGTAAAATCATGGCTAATTTCTCAAACAAAAAAACAGTTTGTAAGATGCAACTGAGAGTTGCCTCTTTCAAAGCATTTGGGTAAAAGGCTGAACAATTATATAAATGCTATTTTAATACCACCTTTAGAACTCACCCAGGAAAATGCAATGTTTTGATAGCTGACAAATATTTATGTTTTAAGGATGGGTTTTATGTTGGGAGAAACAACCAAAAATTGATCAGATAAATGTTGCAAATAAGGTAGAATAATTTGGAGACCGTTAATGTACTTTTTAAAAAGTGGTATGATTTTGAAATAATGAAATGGAGAAAGAACCATAAAAAAATGATCACTTTGGGGTGATAACTTTCATTTTAGGACGTAATTTCTGGTATCTTTTATTTTTATTTCAACTTTGCATTCTTTTGAGTTTGCTTAAAAGACATAGAACAAAATTTAATTAATGAGTCCTATTCATTCCTGAATATCACACTCACACCTCGGATGCAGTTCTGCTCTCATTGGGATGAGATTTACATGCAAATAAGAATCCCACAGGTATTGTCTCCTATTCCACTTAAGCTTCTTATGGTACTTCCAAATCACTGTAACTGGGAATGTTTTTAGAATGGGGTTGAATAACGTAACAGGGAAAGAGTACATTAAATGAGAGGTATAGAAACATTCTTTTAAGTTGGACCATCATTTTAGGATGCTTTTTTGGTTTGATTTATTAATTAAATTTGGGTTGGGATCCTCTTGAAACATGAATGATTAGTGGCTGATTTCAACAGATGCAACTATGAGGGCTAAGCTCCTCAGGCTTACCTTTGCCAAGTCCACTAAGGTGTTTGCTTGGTCATTCAGTTTCCTCTGCTCCATTTTTACACTTCTTAATCTAAAAGACAGAATCTGATATCAGAAAGGTTCCCTTCTTTCTACAGCAATCTTATGCCTTCCAAAGAGCATGCACAAAATTGACAAGAGCAAATAACTGCATGGATAATGCCTTGAATATTTGGGGTAAGTCCAAACTGGTTATGTGTCTGGTTCAATGAGAAGCATGCTTCCCCAACACCGCAAAAAAGA
The DNA here is from genome assembly GCF_002776525.5 of Piliocolobus tephrosceles. NCBI lineage: Eukaryota > Metazoa > Chordata > Mammalia > Primates > Cercopithecidae > Piliocolobus > Piliocolobus tephrosceles. The sequence continues at coordinate 175,392,663 of NC_045437.1, forward strand.
AAGGAGAGAGAGAGCAATAGATGAGATGTCCTTAGGACAACTATTTACTGGTAAAGTTGAATTCAGAAAGACTCATAAGGATTTAACCATATGAGAAAAAGCCAAAACATTCCTTAAAGCCCCAGTATCATGACAAATAGACATAGGAAGAAATATGCAAAGCAACTGGAATTTCATCGATGTTGGAGCAATGAGCACCTTCCTATGCCTACATGACTAGATACAGGTGTTAGCCCTGTTTAGTCTGAAATGGATTGGGTTAGGTATTTGAACCTGATGAAAACACAGTGATAAGTGAGATTCTTATTAACAAAAAAAAAAAAAAAAAACAAAAAACTTTTATTCAACCAGCAGCAATATAACACAAAACACATAATTATTATCTTTTTCTTCACTGTATTTCGTTTAACTTTTATCTTGAACTGCCATTAAATTTGAAGGGAGGCCAGACCATTTCCTAGTAAAAATTTCCCTTAATTTTCAGTGTAGATAAAAGTCAGAGGACAATTATAGTATCTGGCAGATGGAGTCTCTACTCGTAAGATTATGTTTAGCTCCTGTTAAACATCATTGTATGTACCTGATGAGGAGTCAATTAAGAGTCAAAAAAATGGTATTAGGAAACATTTTTAGGTAAGAACTCTGCTATTCTTTAACTTTATTTACTATATTATTTTTCAACAAATATTTATTCAGTGTTTACTGTGTGCCAAGAAAGATTTTCCAATAAGACAAATGTGGTTTATTGTTCCTTAAGCTAACAACTAAAAGCTTTTTCCCAAAAGAGAAGTAGGTTCTTCTAAACTATTTAATGAAAACAAACAAACAGTCATGCCAATCTTATTTTACTTTGATGACAAGTCATTTTATAAAGTATAGTTTTAATGCTAGAGAGAGTATTTTGTATTATTTTTCAATTGAAATGAAAGGTAATTATGTAGAAGGAATAAAAACTCACAGGGCAAGATTTTACTGCCAGGGAGATTTCTATAATATGTTCATAATGTTCAGTGATTTTGTTCTGAAACTAGGATATCCAATATGTCACCAAATCTGCTCTACAGTGAAGATGCAGTGCCTTCTGCCAGTAGGTTTAGCTGACACCAAACCTACAACACGATCTTTACCAATCTCCAGCAGCTGAAGGTTATCACTTCTCATTGCGACTACGTGTTTATTAGAACACTGGAACGAAGTTAACTGGCTCCTTGTTATGCTATTACAGAGATGGAATATGTCCTAGTGTAAAATTAATTTACAAGCATGTATTTAGATCCAATATATTGTTGAGAAAAGTTTCTCTCAGTAATTAATAGGGTTACAATTTTTGATGTGTGCCTTTGGAAAACAGGCAACTACCCCCACCCTATATGCCCTAAAAAGAACACTTAGACATCTGTGGGTCATTACACAGAAGTGTACTAAAGAAAGAGCAATGTACAACAGTGGATTCCATCCTCACGGACTCTAACTGGACCTTTAGTTCCTTTACATATGAAATGCAGTGTGTTAGATTAGAACAATGTTTCTGCACTGCTGGATTCATACCAACTGAGGTATTCTAGATGACTTTAAGTGATACTTAAGATGGAAAACAGTTATTCCTTTCAGTTCTCTTCTAATTCTTCATTACTGCAAGAAAAACGTCACAGGCTGGTCCCACTCTGTCTCTGTCTCCTAACACCTGCTTTAAAAAAAAAAAAAAAAGCAGAATCTCAGCTCAGAGCTTTCTGCAGGCAACAGCCTATGGCTAGAATTCAACTATCAATTGACAATGACCTTTACCTTTCTTTGTAATATTTTTAATCCATTTGTATAAAAATGGATTAAAATTTCTATAAAGGAATTTGTATGAAGTTTCATTTTCAACTTTAAGTTGTAGTATTGGTGGCACAGAAATGATGGAAGCTTGGGCTCTGGACCAGATGCCTCCAGCAAGTAATGAGTAGAGAGAAAGTCCTGAATTCTACAAGTCAGGTTAGAACAGCCAGTGGCAGTTTCTTAGCTTAAGTGGGTACTTCATCTTGTAAACAACGGGGCTGAATTTACGTCTCTTGGATTGCTATACTATGTCTGACAGTAGAATTTTGCCCATTTTATTTTCTACTAATCTGGAAAGCTGACATAGAGTAGCCCTATTCGATTGGAATTCCTTTAGATTCCGGAATCATCTTGTCTTGTTGTTTGTTTCTTACACTGCCTGTAATGTAGGAGAGCTGATAGAAAAAGCCTGCTTAAGCTGCAGCTGCCAGAATAAAAGGTAACATGCAGATGTGTATTACACTTTTTTCCCCCCCAAAAAGAAGAATAAGAAACATATGTTGATTTCTTCCTTGTGAACTTCACTTATCACAGGAAAATATCATGATTTTGGATCACATTTCCATAGCAGCAATCAGACTACTAAAATTCACAAATAAAGGATCTGCTGGGTGCATGCAGCCAGTAGAAAATTCTGCAAATGTTGAAAGGAGCGGCTCACACAACTTACTTCCGAGCTCTATTTTCATTTTGTTGAAATAAAAAGACAAAACAAAAGAAAAGAAACTGTAAAATATTCTGGAACAAAATAACACAATGTGGTGTTCAGTTGTGCACAGGGGGCTCGATTCATTAGCTGGAAGATCCTGTTATGGTTCTGCAGGATTTTGACATATTGGCCAAAGAGAAACACTATTGCATTATCCTTCTTCATTGCTACTATACTTTCTCATCTGAAAGCACTCAGCTTCCTCCTGAGTAAGAGTTCAGAAGGAAGAGCATGCATAAAGTCATCATGGCCTCTTGATATTTGATGTTCAAGTAAACAACAAGAAATATTTTTGCCTAATATGAATGTGATATGGTTAAAAGAACAATATTTGAAACAAAGGCATTATAATCGTTTTTTTGTCGGGGGGTACATCTTTTCCAAATTAGGACAACTCAGAAGCTGAAAGGCAGGTAATCCAACTCTCATGATATACAAATCAAGTAGATTGGATTTCTTGGCTCTGAAACAAATTCATGTTGGTCCATAGTTGAAATAAAAGAATGATAAACTTTAAAGGTAAGGTTGCTACCAGAAAAAGGGTTAAAAGTTAAAGAGAAAGAGAACACTTCATGGCACTAAGTGACAATCTAAAAAGAAAATTACTGAAAAGAGGGCACAGGCCTGGACAGTTCAGCATCCAACAGAGGATAGAGAGGCTATGAAGTTTGGAAAAGAGAAACAGAGTTGAGACAGCAGGGACTGGTAGAAGCAGAGAGCTGCTGAGAAAGCACTCAGGACAAATCAGAGAGTAGGAGAGGCCAGGAGTGATCTATCGAATGAATTTTAACATTTTTCTTCAGCTAGTAAGGTCTGATTGTACCCAGTGCCGACAGATAAGGCTGAGGGTCTCAGTGGATCTGCACAGTGGGCAATGGAAGCCTTGCCCTTAGGAATCGAGCCCTGTGTGCTTTCCCTATGACTTCACTCCCTAACTTCCAATACTAAGCTAAACTGAAAGGTAAGTATGCATGATTAGAATGATCTAGCCAAACAAAGCTTGTATGAATAAACATAGTTACACTTTTACAAAGTATAAATGTCCCCCACCTCAACGGAAACCCGGTAACCCCTAGATACATTTATAAAGCAATTCAGAGCATTTCTGAGTTGCCTGAAGCTTATCTGCTTTAGAAGTACACATTGCTACAGAAGAAACAGAATAAGAAATGTCTGACAGAAGCAGAAAAATCACAAGTAGCTTCCTCTGTCACGCTGTCCAAACAGAGTATACTAAAAGACCCCGTGCCAGCGACTCCACAGTACCCACCCTTAAGAAAGGGCCGACACGCCTTGTAGGGTGTATTTGCAACTTGCTTAGTGACAGTTTTTAAGCTTCCCCAAATACTTTTTTATAACATTTTAACGTAAAAATGTAATAACCTACGGCAAAGTTGAAAGCATTTTATAGTAAAAACCCCTACATTCTCCCCCAGGCTTCTGAATGTGAATGTATTCTGAACATAATAGTCCAGAACAGTCTTATATTACAAGATGTAATACGAATCCCCGCCGCACATGGCTGCAGAACCGTATTACAAAAACTATCACAGCATTTTTTTGGATTTGTTGTTATATGAAAAATTATTAAAGGTAAATCACATGTAATTTTCCATTTGATAGGTCAGAGTGACAGGAAAGGACCCAGATAAGATCCTGGAGGCAATGGGATGTGTGGCTGCTCAACACATAGACCGACCACACTTGCTTACTGCTGTGTCATCTCACGCCCTTCCGCCCTGGACATACGTATCTTCTCACATGCACTAAGGTAAGGTTTCTTTTTAACATACTAAATATAGGTTGATATCAAAATATTAAAGGTACAAAAATGATTTTGCCATGGTATGGCCTGTGGACCTCCTGTATGAATGTTGGGGTGACTGTGTAGTATGGTTTTAGCAGGGGAAGATCACTCTAATAGGAGAGGTGTGCGAGGTGAGTCCCCTGAGGAAGACGCCTGTTTGACAGGAAAACAGGTTGAGGAACGTGGAGGTGAAAGCTCAGCATCTCTGGCTGGGGAGGCAGGAGCCGTTCTCATTCTCTTCAATCTAAACTTCAAGGAATCAAGATGTCTAGGCAAGGGCTCCTGGGTGGTGGTTCTGGGTTATGAGTGTAACTGTAAGGTCTAGAGCAAGTTCCCTCTGGGAGTCGGATGGAACAGAATGTTCCTTTCTGTGTTTTTCCTTATTTTAAGAGTATTACTGGAAAACTACAGCCTTGTGTTTTCCTTACAAAGGGAGGAAAACCATAGTGGTGTGTCAAGTCACTGAGCTACAGAGGAAAGAGCATCACTATCGTAGGAAAGTGTGTTAGTAAAGCTGGGGAAAGAGCATGAGTGAGTAGCAATGAAGGCCAGATACTCTAGCATATGTGCAGAGCCTGCCTCTACTATAAATCTCAGGTCTGTGGAAGTATGAATCTGTCCATAACAACATATTCTACATTTTCAGTGATACCTATTTAAGCAGGGTAGTTCAATGGACAGGTTTTGTATTCTAGGGTAGAAGATGAATGCTTAGTAATTTCCTACAAAATGTTAGTGGTACCATATTACATAGGAATTACCTGAACATGCAAAATAAAAATTTCAGCCTTTGAGTTTTCTTGTCTGTTATACTAGTTGGGTCTGAGAGACAAATCTCATTGGATAGACAAAGCATCTTGTATTCACCCACCTTCCCATTATTACCCTGGTAGGTTTCATAAGGAAAGCCACTGTTCTAAGCCACAAATGTGACCATATCTGCTCTTCTCCATACAGAAATGGTATTAAGAGCAAGTCTGCATGGTATGACAATCGATACCCACATGAATAATACTTACAGTAAGGATGCTGCCAGCCTGGAGGAGAAAGACCCTGTGCTTTAAAATTATCAATGCATCTTACTAGATGTAGATTGTTACTTTAAAAGTCTATGTTAATTATATAACAATGGAACAGCACAAAGGACTTCAACAATAGTGGTTTGGATAAAGTTAAAATAATGATAAGAGAGTAAAAGGTCTATACAAACTAGAACATTTAAAATGAACACAGCCAAATTTCTGATTAAAAACTAATTTAAAATTCAAGTATTAAATCAGTTATATGCACTACATTCATATAAATATGTTTGAAGCTATGTTTAGAAAATAAAGCTAAAAATATCCTAGAGCAAACTATCTGAATAAATAGATTAAATTAAGAAACACCATCTTAGCAGAAGTTATTCTAAAGAGAAACTGAGAAGACATTTTAATTAGTATTCTAGTACTAATAAGTGATTTTTAACCTTTAAAGGAACTGAGGTTATTCTCAGGATCTTACTGTGGAATGATTAAATTGCCATATAACATCTTCTGGAAACAAACATGACAATGTTTTCTTTTTTCTTTCCTTATGAAACAAGAACAACCAAGTGCAAAAATTGAAAGCCAAGAACACAAAAGCAGGATAAAAATGGAAAATGATACTTACTGATGAATAGCTTGCAAGAATTTTCGTTGATGTTTTCTTACTTTTGCATGATCTATCTTTTTTACTAGCTTTGTATTTTTGTAAATTAGCCATGTTTCCCTGAGTACATTGGCAGCTGCATTTTTTACCTGTTAAGAGAACAAACAAAGCAGGTGATAAATTCCAGAGCAGAATCCTTTGTAACTTTGCTGGGGTCAGAGTCTTCATCCCAAGGATCATGGTGAGCTGTAGCTTCATTTAGTAACTATGACTCAAAATACTATTTTTCTTGAATCTATGTCTTTTTAGAAGTACCTGTATCTGCCTGGGAACAACACTTAAATTGAAATAGAGATACTACCACTTTCTTCCTGCAGTAAATTCTATCCTACTCCTTCAGGAAACTTCTTTTTTATTCAACTTTTTGTTTTTTTAATCAAGAGGTGTTGAGTTCTCCACTGTGTATTGCAATTGTTGTCTCCATGTTCTTCCTTTCCCTGGAGAAAGACAAAATGCCATGAGGCCAAGGTTAATCCTGTCCTTTGCAAACCTGCTTGGTATTTCTGGCTGTATACTACTGGAAAGGCATGTTTCCAGTGCTGAATGTATAAGTACACCCAGAACTGATAGCCTCCCAGAGTGACTTAGCAATTTGTATGCTTGTTAGCACACTTTAATTAACTGACAGAGTCTGTGTTATGATTTTATTGGAAATTTAGGTACACTGCATTTCAAATGGATGGGAAAAATGAAAAGGGTGAAAGCATTGCAGTATCACTGCCAAGACCTACAATAGCTGATGAAAGGCATGGATACTTAATCCAATCACTTGCTTTCTTGATGAAAGTCTTCAACAAATCCTGGAGCTGATAAAGGGCCAGCAAGGGCAGATTCTGTGTTCTTCCTTGCTCACACTACGGGATCTGATGACCCACAGCTTTCACTTGGGCTTTTGGATTACTTACTATAAGAAGTCATTCCATTTAATTCTTTTGAGTGATGGATAAAGGATATTTCACAAAGAGAGTCACAGGTTACTGGGGTGCTAGGTGGAGGAAGATAACTTTTTAAGAAAGGTAATGTAGTGGGGAAGACAAAACAATGAGCTGAGATTGATAACTGGGTTCTAAGTACTTGACTTTGTACTAACCAAGTCAGGTTGAAGTGATTAGCTAACATCGTAGGACTTCGGTTTTCTTAAACATCAGAAAGTTAGAGATAATGAATATTAAAGTTACCTCAATCATTAGATTTACAATAAGAATGAGCTTTAGAATTATACTAAACTGTGGGCCCAACTTTGTATTTATGTTTTTCACTTTAGCAAAGAAAACATCAGGTTTGGTAACTGATGGTGAATTCTTTTCCATGGAACTAAAAAGTTTTCTTTCTGAGCAAAATTATATTGCTGGAACTCATTTTAAGAAAAATGAGTGGTCTTTTTACAGTAAAGCTTCTTTTAGAAATGACTGGTTTGTAATGCACTGCCTCTGGATATCCATTAGACTCTGTACATGGAGAGAATCCTCAGACCAACAGAAAAATGATCAACACAGAAGCCAAATGCCAGCAATGCGTATAAGTAACACCACCACCATCCACAGTGAAGCTAAAAGGAGTTCAAGTCAATTCTTCGATCCATCTTCATACTTCCATTTCCTCAGACAGCAGGGAGAGCCACCTTTAGAAGCTTTTTGCATCTGATCCTCATGTCCTTTCAAAGGTAAGGAAATGGGTGCAGCATGAATAGTCGTTATTTGAGGACCTCGCTTTTAAGGAGAGAGGAGTGGGAAGTGACTGCCCAGCAGTCTCTGGGGTTGGAATAGCCTTTCCCTGTGAGGAAAGAGAGTCTCAGATCTCTAAGCAACTATAGATACCTGGAAGATTGGCAAGGGGCCCTGACAGAGGCTCTCTCTCTGATTTTACCAGTCCAAGGCATAGAGGAGAAGCCTAGATCCCTGCCTGGTGAGGAAGGTGGAAAACCAGGTAAGAACCCTGGGTAAAAACCAAAGGGTCAGAAAAACAGCAATTGAACACAACAGTACGCATTGTAGATTTGGGTATTAGACCTCTGTCAGATGGATAGATTTCAAAAATTTTCTCCCATTCTGTAGGTTGTCTGTTCACTTTGTCAATAGCTTCTTTTGCTGTGCAGAAACTCTTTAGTTTAATTAGATCCCATTTGTCAATTTTTGCCTGTTGCAATTGCTTTTGGCATTTCTGTCATAAAATCTTTGCCTGTAACTATGTCCTGAATGGTACTGCCTAGATTTTCTCCTATGGTTTTTATAGTTTTGCGTTTTACATTTAAGTATTTAATGCACCTTGGGTAATTTTTGCATAAGCTGTAAGGAAGGGATCCAGTTTCAATTTTCTGCATATAGCCAGCCAGATCTCTCAGCATCATTTATTAAATAGGGACTCCTTTCTGCATTGCTTGTTTTTGTCAGGTTTGCTGAAGATCAGATGGTTGTACGTGTGTGGCCTTCATTTCTGTTCCATTGGTTTATGTGTCTGTTTTTGTACCAGTTTACCACAGTGTTTTAGTTACTGTAGCCCTACAATATAGTTTGAAGTTGGGTAGCATGATGCCTCCAGCTTTGTTCTTTTTGCTTAGGATTGTCTTGGCAATTCCAACTCTTGTTTGGTTCCATGTAAATTTAAAAATAGTTTTTTTCTAAATCTGTGAAGAATGGCAATGGTAGTTTAATGGGAATAACATTGAAACTATTTAATTACTTTGGGCAGTATGGCTATTTTCATGATATTGATTCTTATCTATGAGCATGGAATGTTTCTCAATTTGTTTGTGTCCCGTCAGATTTCTTTGAGCACTGGTTTGTAGTTCTCCTTGAAGAGGCCCTTCACTTCCCTCGTTAACTGTATTCCTAGATATTTTGTTCTTTTTGTAGCAATTGTGAATGGCAGTTCATTCATGATTTGGCTCTCTGCTTACCTGTTGATGGTATATAGGAATGCTAGTGATTTTTGCACACTGATTTTGTATCCTGAGAGTTTGCTGAAGTTGCTTATCAGCTTAAGAAGTTTTTGGGTTGAGATGATGGGGTTTTCTAGATATAGGATCCTGTCATCTGCAAAGGTAATTTGACTTCCTCTCTTCTTATTTGAATACCCTTTCTTTCTTTCTCTTACCTGATTACCCTGGCCAGAACTTCCCATACTATGTTGAATAGGAGTGGTGAGAGAGGACATCCTTGTCTTGTGCTGGTTTTCAAGGGGAATGCTTCTGGCTTTTGCCCATTATGATACTGGCAGTGGATTTGTCATAGATGGCTCTTATTATTTTGAGGTATGTTCCTTCAATATCTAGTTTATTGAGAGCGTTTAACATGCAGCGATGTTGAATTTTTTCGATGGTCTTTTCTGCATCTATTGAGATAATTATGTGGGTTTTATGTTTAGTTCTGTTATTGTGATGAATCACATTCATTGATTTGCATATGTTGAAACAATCTTGGATCCTAGGGATGAAGCCAACTTGATCATGGTGGATAAGCCTTTTGATGTGCTGCTGAATTTGGTTTGCCAGTATTTTATTGAGGATTTTTTCATCAATGTTCATCAAGGATATTGACTAGAAGTTTTCTCTTTTTGTTTTATCTCTTCCAGGTTTTGGTATCAGGATGATGCTAGCCTCATAGAATCAGTTAGGGAGCATTCCCTCCTTTGTGATTTTTTGGGCTAGTTTCTGTAGAAATGGCACCAGCTCTTCTTTGTACCTCTGGTAGAATTCAGTTGTGAATGCATCTGGTCCTGGGCTTTTGTTTTTGGTTGGTAGGCAATTTATTCCTGCCTCAATTTCAGAACTCATTATTGGTCTATTCAGGAATTCAATTTCTTCTTGGTTTGGTCTTGGGAGGGTATAGGTGTCCAGGAATTTATCCATTTCTTCTAGATTTTCTAGTTTATGTGCACAGAGGTGTTTAATAGCATTCTCTGATGATTGTGTTTCTGTGGGGTCAGTGGTGATATCTCCTTATCATTTCTGATAGTGTTTGACTCTTTGCTCTTTTCTTCTTTGTCTATCTAGTGGTCTATTTTAATTTTTTCAAAGAACCAGCTCCTGGATTTGTTGATTTCTTTTTGAAGGGTTATTGGTGTCTCTGTCTCCTTCAGTTCAGCTCTGATCTTGGTTATTTCTTGTCTTCTGCTATCTTTGGGATTTGTTTGTTCTTGGTTCTCCAGTTCTTTTAGTTGAGATGTTAGGTTGTTAACTTGAGATCTTTCTGGTGTGGGGATTTGAGTGCTATAAATTCCCCTCTTAACACTGCTTTAGCTGCATCCCAGAGATTCTGCTACGTTGTCTCTTTGTTCTCATTAGTTTCAAAGAACTTCTTGATTTCTGCCTTAATTTCATTATTTACCCAAGAGTCATTCAGGAGAAGGTTGCTCAATTTGCATTGGTTTTGAGTTGTGTGGTTTTGAGTTAAATTCTTTTTTTTTTTTTTTTTTTGAGACGGAGTCTCGCTCTGTCGCCCAGTCTGGAGTGCAGTGGCTGGATCTCAGCTCACTGCAAGCTCCGCCTCCCAGGTTTACACCATTCTCCTGCCTCAGCCTCCCAGGACTACAAACACCCGCCACCTCGCCTGGCTAGTTTTTTGTATTTTTTAGTAGAGATGGGGTTTCACCATGTTAGCCAGGATGGTCTCAATCTCCTGACCTCATGATCCGCCCGTCTTGGCCTCCCAAAGTGCTGGGATTACAGGCTTGAGCCACCGCACCCGGCCTTGAGTTAAATTCTTAATCTTGTGTTCTAATTTGATTGCATTATAGTCTAAAACTGCTTGTTATGATTTCAGTTCTTTTGCATTTGCTGAGGAGTGTTGTACTTCTGATTATGTAATCGGTTTTACAGTAAGTGTCACATAGTGATGAGAACAATGTGTATTCTGTTGCTATCAGGTCCACTTGATCCAAAGCTGAGTTCAGGTCCTGAATATCTCTCTTAATTTTCCGTCTCAATTATCTGACTAACACTGACAGTGGGGTATTAAAGTCTCCTACTATTATTGTGTGGAAGTCGATGTCTCTTTGTAGGTCTCTAAGTACTTGCTTTATGAATCTGGGTGTTCCTGTGTTGGGCACATATATATTTAGAATAGTTAGCTCTTTTGTTGAATTGAACCCTTTAACCATTACGTAATGCTCTTCATCTTTTTTGATCTTTGTTGGTTTAAAGTCTGTTTTGTCAGGAACTAGGATTTCAACCTGTTTTTTTTTTTTCTTTTTCTTTTTTTCTTATAGTTTCCATTTGGTTGGTAAATTTTCCTCCATCCCTTTATTTTGAGCCAATGTGTGTGTCTGCCCTTGAGAGAGTCTCTTGAAGACAGCATACTGATGGGCAGCTTGCCATTCTCTGTCTTTTATTTGGGGCATTTAGTCTATTTACATTGAAGGTTACTAGTGCTTTGTGTGAATTTGATCCTGCCATCATGATGCTAGCTGGTTACTTTGCAGACTTACTTATTTGGTTGCTTCATAGTGTCAGTGGTCTGTGTACTTTGGTATGTTTCTGTAGTGGCTGGTAACGGCTTTTCCTTTCCATATTTAGTGCTTCCTTCAGGAGCTCTTGCAAGGCAGGCCTGGTGGTGATGAATTCCCTTAGCATTTGCTTGTCTGAAAAGGATCTTATTTCTCCTTCACTTATGAAGCTTACTTTGGCCAGATACGAAATTCTAGGTTGGAAATTCTTTAAGAATGTTGAATATGGGCCCCCAATCTCTTCTGGCTTGTAGGATCTCTGCTGAGGGGTCTACTGTTAGTCAGATTTTTTTTTTTTTTTTTTTTTTCATAAGTGATCTGGCCTTTCTCTCTGGCTTCCCTTATCTTTTTTCTTTCATTTTGACCTTGGAGAATCTGATGATTTTGTGTCTTGGGGTAAACCTTCCTGTGGAGTACCTTACTGGGGATCCTCTGCATTTCCTGAATTTGAATGTTGGCCTGTCTTGCTAGGCTGAGGAAATTCTCCTGGATGATACCCGGAAGTATGTTTTCCAACTTGGTCCCATACTCATCTCTTTCAGGTACCCCAATCAGTTGTAGGTTTGATCTCTTTACACAATCCCATATTCTTGGAGGTTTTGTTCATTCTTTTTCATTCATTCTTTTTATTAAAACTTTGCTTTGTTCAAACCTATAGCATATCGGTAATGACAACATTGTTTAAAAGGCTATTTTGGATCTTCATTTTCAACTTCCATTTCTTTGTTGTTGTTTTTATCTCCTGCTGCTTTCTCAGAGGCTTTTTTAGCATAACACTTCCACTCCTCGCCAATTCAAGGGGAATGCACCAGGGCGCCATATGCTCTCAGCCGCCCTTGCAGCAGCAGGGATAGATTTGTTCATGCTTCACCCTCTCTCTCCAGTTTTCCTTTAGGTCAGGTGTATGAGGCCTGGGTGAATGTTGTGGCTGTGGAACAGGACATAGCCAAGTGATTCATTCATTTCATGTGTTAACCCCCTGGGCTGTGAGCCAAGGACAATGTGAAAGCTACACAGAATAAATCCTTTAGCATTTCTGTTCCCTTGTTAAGAGACATGCAGGAAACAAAATTATATAACTGCATAATAGTGTTCTTATTATGGATCTGATTGAGAATTCTTAACAGATTAACAACACCCACAGTGGACATTAATATGTATAATTATCCTTTGTGGGGTATCTAGCAACTTTAAAAATTATGTCTGGGATTTGGAATTGCTTGTTTTCAAGTTTCTTTTCCAAAAAGGTATTCTGGGGATCAAACTACAAGATTTCCTGTTTGCTCAGAATGGAATGAATAGTAATAATAATATATTTCCAAAAGATACAGCATGGTAAATATATTGCCCCTGTAAGGTGATAAACTGCAAATCTATTAAATAGCTGGTCCTGTCTTATTAAACTAGGAGGTAACATAATGGTATTATGTTTTCACTTCAAAATCATTAGTTTATTCTAGATACATGTACCTGTTGGCCATTTTTGAATTGCAGAAAGTCATGTAAATTTTTGGCATTACACAAAACAATCTTCTCAGTGCTGATGTACAATAAATAGTGTTCTGCTTTCAAATACAGTATTTTACTCGGTTAATGTAGTCATACAGAGAAACGACTTTTACATAAAATTATTCCCCTGAAAATCTGTATATGGTGAATAATTTTTCATAGAAATTGTTCAGTTCACTAAAGATACAAACTGGAATACTTGGAATGTTACATTTTTTCCTAGGAGAATAGCCTATCTTTTAGCATTCATATTGCTTTTTTCTTTAGAGTCATATTCAGATTTCAGAACATCTGTGACTATTATTCCTGTTAAGCAGCAGAAAAAATGATTTCTTTCTAGTTAGTATTTCAGGGAATAGTTGTATTTTTCTCTAATAAATTACTAGGTATGGTTTTTAGAATTCATTCAGCATTTTAGAATTATTTTAAAAGTTTAAATTATAAATGAGTCCATTTAGAATTTCCACAAATAAGCAAATGGAATCAAGTTCCAAGTAAATGATACTCATTAAATTGATGACTTTGTAAAAAATAATGAAAGGACTGTATTTGCATATACCATGTTGAGTATATATAATAAAGGAATGGGTATCATAAGAAAGCAATTTGTTTCCTTCTAGTGTCATTTTAACATTTATATCTTTATTATATCTTTGTTTAGTGACATCTTGCCTATAAAAATGGATCTGTCAGCAAGCCTATTTTTCTCAGACCTATAAGAGACTCCAGTCTCAAGAAATACTGCAAAGTAGTTCCACTTTTAAAAAGTAGTAATGAAATAACAATTATTAAAGCATGACAAGTATTATATAAAATGTAAAATTTGAAACCAGAACAGTACTTAATGGAAAAGCTTTCAACACAGGTAATAACCTGACAATTCAGGCAATATTATCCAAAGGAAGTCTAAAGTATACAAGAACTTATAACAAAAAAGCTGTAGCATCATCAGAAAACTTTGTCAGTTTGGGAAGATGCTTTATTTTCTTTTTTTTTGAGACAGACAGAGTCTTGCTCTGTCACCCAGGCTGGAGTGCAGTGGCGCAATCTCGGTTTATTGCAAGCTCCACCTCCCAGGTTCACACCATTCTCCTGCCTCAGCCTCCCGAGTAGCTGGGACTACAGGCGCCCCCCACTGCGCCCGGCTAGTTTTTTGCATTTTTAGTAGAGACGGGGTTTCCCCGTGTTGGCCAGGATGGTCTCAATCACCTGACCTTGTGATCCACCTGCCTCGGCCTCCCAAAGTGCTGGGATTACAGGCGTGAGCCACCACGCCTGGCCTGGAAAGATGCTTTTAAATTCATAATAACTGAAGGAAGATCACCTAAATCCACAGATCTAGATTCTGGATCCATAGTTCTCTAAAGGGGCCTCTGACTGGACTTTAGGGGACCCATGAGCAAGAGCACAAGTGCATTTTTCTGCCAAGCAGGAAGCATCTGAGATTTCACCTGATGTGCTGAGTGGTCAGTACTGGAAAAGCTTAAAATCTTTGGAATACTCGAATATGATACTTTAGCTGTTGATCCTCAACAGTTAACACAGCTTGCCAACCATATTTAGTATACAGTATATTTTTTATATGTTATTCCAAAAAAGAAATTACAATATATTCAGTAGACTCCACATCTTTTAAGAGAGATTATCCTTTCTAAGATGTCAAATCCTTGTGGAACAGCACATGAAAAGGTGGTTCTGTCCTCCAGGTGATTTTGTCTCGAGGGATTTTTGGTTGTCACAAGTTGGGGGCAGTGCTACTGGCCTCTAATATGTAGAAGTCAAGTATGGTGATAAACACCCAGCACACACAGGACAGACCCACACAAAAAAGAATTATTCAGCCAAAAGGTCACGAGTGCCAAGGTTGAGAGGCCCTGGAACACAGCAACTACACTATAAAACCAGCCTGGAACGTCTCCCAAATGAAACTGGTTGACCTCAGTGGACTTCACAAAATATTTTTTATCAACGGTGGTAGCTGGCAGTGTGATACTGTGAATCTTGTACTCAAAGTCTTTGTCTTTTCTAACTAACTCTTAAAAGGTTTTAATAAGGGTTAAGATAGGGAATATCAATATTCCAACATAATATTTAGAGAAACTATATGCTTCCTTCTTAAGAGGAAATTAAAATCTGCTTATGAAACATGGAGAAGTCTGCCCAAACATGCTAACTTGGCTTTCTTATTTGTGATTCTGTCACTTTTTTTTTTTTTTTTTTTTTTTCTGTTAAGATTTACAGGCAAACATATGGGTGACATGGTATTTTAAGGTATTTTTCTGCCTAATATCTTAAGTGTAGCATTAACTTAATTCCTGAAAAAATGCATAATCTTCATGGTAAAATAATATGGATTACAAGGGTCTTAATGCAAGTGTTCTTTTGAATACGATAAAACTTGTGACTTTTAAACACAAACTGTGCCAGCATAGAGCCCTGAAAGGACCAAACACGCACATGATGTAATACACAAAACAGCTGCTCCAATTCATGGATTAGATGTAGACTAATTTCATATGCACGTATTTTTATCTCTAGTAGATCTTTAAAAAGCAAAAGGAACCCAGGCCTTTATTTAGCTCCTCATTGACCTTTTTCCCTGCACATTCTCATCCAGGGATGTTCACGAGTTTTAAGAACAAATTTAGGAGTTTGAAGAAAACGAGAGTAAATCATGGAGCGTAGAAGACATTCCAAAGTGGTAACTGTAGGCTGAAAATGTAGCATCTGAACCTGGGAGGCTCTGATTGTCTACTATAAATGTAGACCTACTAACTCCAATGAAGTATCACTGTAGTGTCTGATAGGTAAGACTTAGCATGAGCAGTCAATTGCAATTCATGTTTTCATTTCTTAAGTATAATCTTTATAAATATATATTTGCATTAAAATGACTGGCCTATTAGGAAGTATTAACCAAATTAAACAAGACTACTTTTAAATATACAACCAAAATCAAGAGTGAGTGAAACCACTGAAAGTTGGAACTATACTTGAAATATCTATTGATTCATTTATGGGTAAAGTTACCAAGTTGACAATGTATTTTGTTATTTCAGCAGCAGCCTGATTGCATTCCACATTGGGCAGTTACTACACAGCATGATGACTCTATTATAAAATAATTTTTAGTTATTTTTGACTTTGGCATTTGTCTCAAGTGACTATCAAGAAAGGCTAAAAATTGAGTCTAATAAAAACCTTTCTCTTCTTGCATAGTTTTTTACCTTGATCTGGTGACTTTGAGCAAGTTACCTAACTCCTTTGTGTCTTAGTTTCCACATTTATAAAATGGCCAGAATAATAGCACTTCCCTCATAAAGCTGTTATGAGGATGAAGTGAGTTTATACACATGGCACACTTGGAGCAGTTCCTGGCACAGAAAGTGCTCTTAAACACTGTGATTACTGTTTTCTTCTGCTAATAATTGGACAGTGGTTGCCCAACTGGATGGTATACTATTTTTAACATCTCTTCTATGGCCTGTAAGTCAAGAAAAGAGCCTGTTTCTAGCCCTGCCTTGGGCTTCTAAAAGTTAGTGGTGGTTTCTTATTTGTCTTTGCGACCCTGTCTTGAGAACAGTGACTTGATCTTAGAAGTTCAGTAAAACATTTTCAATCACCTTCCCATCAAATTACTATTCTACATTAATAGTATGTTCCTTCCTACTCAATCCAATAGTTGGTCTCTTCTTGTATACCACACTTAAATCTAAAGAAGTAGGCATACCTAACATTTATGTGACTCGTCTTCATCCAAATACCAAGACTGCCCAATTACTTCCTAACTGACCTAAAGTTAGAAATAGTCTATTCTCAAAATGTGATAAAATGGAATTGATTCCAAGAATGCCTATACTTTCAAACCATATCATTTCAGCTTCAGATGTCAAAATAAAAACTATATTTCCTAACAGTGAAAAAAACACAATAATATTCTTTCTTTGAATATATATGGGTAGTAACTTACTCTTTTAGTCAGCTGAGTATCCATCATGAAATTGTGCACGTGTTTTTCTGCTTTGGTAAGTTCTAGCTTCCTTGCCACTACAGCTACCACCAGGGCTGTGCAACCAGCACCCTGAAAACAAGGAGAGAAGAGAAATCCGAAGCATTACTACTTTGTGTCTCAGACACATTAGAAAATGTTTTGCATCAAATGCAAAAGTTTCTCAGGATTAAAAAAATAGTCTTCAATAAGTATTACAGAAAATGTGTGATCAACAAATGTAAGCAATGTGCCTTAAACTGGGATTAAAAATTCAGTTTACATATTTTAAGAACAAAAGCATATTTGGAGAAAACATTTCCATTACAAGAAATAAATGGCCTAAAAGCAACTTGGTGACTTTTTAAAAAACAGAGCAAATCAGTTATATACCTATAATTATAATAGAAACAAATAACAAATGAGTAGATTAGCATACATGTATATGGAGTAGAAATAAGAATTTTTCTGTAAAGAATAAACCTCTAATCTTAAGAAGAGATCAGCAGGCCTTCAAGGTGATCAACTGCAATGCACCAGGAATAAAAGCAATAAATTATCTCAGCATATACACAGCTTCAGAGTGTTCCACACACACAAGAGGAAGGATAACAGGAAGATCACAGTGATCTTAACTTGGGCAACAGAGATATATGAAGTGCTGAAGGTAAGGGGTAACCATTAGACTATTTTATAAGTTTACTAACATGACATGAGGAAAGGCACAGGTCATCTTTATTTTGAAAAAACCAACAGTGTTCCTTTTTGAATTACAGACCATTGTTCTGATCTCTTGAAAGAGAGAGTCTGTGTGGTGCTCCCGCTCTGTGATCAAGTTGTGCTCATTCCAAGTTGTGAGAGTTTTATTTGCTGAAAGACCAGTAACTACTTGCTGGGGCCACTGATTGGAGGGCCCAGGCAAGGTCAAGGTGCTGCAGCCACTTCATCAGCCCTGGGCACGGGGAACCTCCCAGCAGGGAAGGGGGCATGTGAGGAACTACCTCAGGGGTCTGTAAAAGGGAAGTCACACCTCCAGATAGAATCTCAACCCTGAGAGGACCACAGAGCCACAGACATTGCCCAGCTAGTCTCAACAAACAGATAACAATGTAAATAGCAGGACACAGGCAGAGACCACTGGGCAGAGGCACAGAAAGTAGATGTGATTTAGCTATTCAGTTACAGACCAGAGAATGCATCTTTGGGCTGACTGCATGAGTTGCTGCAACAAATCTGGCAGGAGGGACAAGATTGAGGAGAAAAGGAGAAAAATAAATATACTACCTGATCATTATGATCATGGAAACATGGCCACAATGAGCAGCCAATACTGCTTTAATATATTTCCAGAGGGCTTCAATAGCCTGTTCCATCTTGTTCTATGAAGAAATCAGTATCCTCAGAAAGAAAGTGCTACTGATCACATGATCAAAGAGGTTGCCAAGTATTTAGACATTCTGATTTAGCCCTCTGATTTTAAAGATGAGACAACTAAAGCAGAGTAAATTACTATTCAGTTATAAACCTTGATTAGCATTGACATATTTCCTACTCTTTACTTCATCTCTTAATATCTATATCTATATCTATATTTAGGATCACATACAGTTGAATCTCCATATCCATGGGTTCCATATCCATGGGTTCCATATCCATGGATTCAACTGGATTGAAAATATTTGGGTAAAAAAATGGATGGTTGCATCTGTACTGAACATTATAGACTGTTTTCTTTTGTAATTATTCCTTAAACAATAACAATACTGTTTAGCAACTATTTGCACAGCATTTACATTGTGTGAAGTATCATAAGTAATCTAGAGATTAAAATACACAGGAGGATGTACCTAGGTTACATGCAAGTAATACACTATTTTATAAAGGACTCGAGCATCCGTGAATTTTCGTATTCATGGAAGGAAGTGGGGTTCTGGAACTGAACCCCCATCAATACTAAGGGATGACTGTATATTCTTATTTGTGATTATTCCATAGTCATGATGCATTATGAAGCACTGTATTTGAAAGCAAGACAGGAAATTCAAATTCACCTATTTTATATGATAGAGTATGAATGTCTAAAAATCGAGCAATATGGTTAATTATCAAAATAATCAACATTGTTCCTATTTTGTAATTGGCATAACTTTTAAATGGGTAGTTTTTAACCTTGACTATAAACTAGAATCACTTGGAGAGTTTGTAGAATTCCTAGTGCTGAGACTGTGTGCCTCACAGCAAATCTTCATCTCCAGGGATAAAATCCACGTGTCTGAATTATTTTTTAAAGTTCTCCAGGTGATCCCAAGGTACAGTCACTGCTTTAGATAAAGGAGGATATGGAGTGACTATGACGAGCTCCATTAACCTTCTATTAAAACAAGAGGGTCAAAATTCTTATGAGAGTCATTTGACTGACTTATGAAGACATTCAAGAAGTGGTAAACAAGGTAAGGAAAGGCAGACGGTGTGATGTTATTTGGATGTTTTGTGCCATATGCAGACAATGAAAGCAATTTTTTGACAATGAAACCCATATTTTAGATATGGGTACTAATGAAAGAAAAGAATGCCCTTTGGGAGCATCTCCACCCATTTGATTGACTTTCAAACATCTACCATGAAGTCTAAAGAGTTCTAGCAGGCTGATGAGACCAAATCAGTGACCACCCATGATAGCATATGCTGGACAAACACAGGCTAGCCTTTTGCAGATATGCTCCTAGGTACTACTCCTCAATCGCTGGGTTCTATGGGAACTTGGCGGTTCAGGGCAGCAATGGTTCTTTAATAAGCAGAGGTCATAAAACCCTGAGGGGCTCCTAACTACTAGAGAGACAGCCATCAGAGGGTAATTGGCATAAGAAGTTGAATATTGTTCTCCCCTGGCAGGTGGCCTCTGCTGAGATCTTTCTGGAAAGAAATCAAAATCCTAACAGGAATGGAAAGTCACTGGAATCAAGAGCCCTGGACAGTGGATTTTTATTTGTGTTTATTCTCAGGCTCCATTCTTTTCTGCTACTGGCCCGTTTCTCACCGGGTGTCGTCTAAGACATGGGCATTAAAAATGAGTACCTCTGTTGCAAATTGGAAAAGAAATTAATCCAATAATTTAGTAATTATCAAAACTATTATCTATATACCTCACTCCATTATCCTAACTCTGCCCCTTTAAGTTATACCTCCAGAACCACTTAGAAAACTTTTTGTTCAAATACAAACCCCTTAACTCTTTAAGTTTTATTTCAGTGAAGAAAACCGTAAACGTATACCTCCCTAGATTATTAAGTCATAAGATAATGTGATATGTATAGAATCACATTTCAAAAAAGTAACCTTTATTTTTTTAATTTTTAGAGTTATGCAAGATGAAGCTGGCTCACTTCCGAAAGCTTTCTAGGTTCAAGGTAAATTCCTGCCAACACATTCATGGTTATAGTAATTTAAGTAATGGCATATTATTATTGTCCACCCAGTGTCTATTTCGAGGACGATTCTGTTTCATAAAATGAATAAGAATGGAAATAAGTATGATTTTACAACATTTTCTCCAAAGCTTGTCACCACCACAATCGATGTAGAAACAGTTGGGACTAACATATGTTACTCTCTGAAATTAAAATCCCTGTATGCATTTAACAAGATGAGTCATATTCCTTTCACCAAAGTCAGAAAATGTATCCTGGTTACTTTTCTCTCATTTCATTTATCGTCTTAGAAAAAACTTAAGCAAAATCACTAACCTGCCACTTCAAGATGCTTGGGCATCTAAAAACAAAATGAAGAAAATGCAGTGTATTTCGGAAGGCAATATATTAAAATCAAAGGTTTAGGTTTCCCTTGGCGTGTTTATCATCTTTCCTTCTAACAGAGAAGATGTTGAAAGAGAGAAAACGGGGTAAGTTAAGAGGGGCAGAGGGAGAAGGACTTTGCTTTAGAAAAGGTAAGTAATGACAAGTGTTGTTAATGTTTACTACCCTAGGCCAAGCCAGATCAAACGGAAAAGACAAATGACAACTAGTTACTATTACCTGTACACCTCTAGGGAAATCCCAACATGTGGGGATAGTCTTAGAGCTGCCAAGTTAAAATTAAAATGTGCTGCTTTTCTCCACTGTATTCTTCTCCATTATAGCACAGAAACTGTAAGCCCTTGGATGTAAAAGAAGTTCAGGTATCCCATTTCCCTCAAAATCATGTATCACATAATATTTGAAAAATTAAAATAAGTGACATATTTTTACCCTAAATCATCTACTTATGCTGATCCTGCAAATACTTGCAAGAATCATTTTGAAAAACCATTTTGGGATCAAGCTTTAATAACAAGGATACAAGCCTATGAAAAAGAGAAATTCCTTCATATAGCACACTGAGGAAAGGTTTTGATTATTGCAACTTTGAAAAAGACATCTTCAAAAGATTCAACATAATAATGAAATTTATATCTTTTAAAGAAATTCCAGAATCTTTACCACTACAGAGAATGGCTCTGATAAAAAACACTAATATTCAAAATATTCTAGTCTTAAAGTATCCTCCTGTGGGATTTATAATAGCTCCTAAAAGTTAGAAATTCAGTTTGATAGCCAGTTTATTAGCGTATAATTAAAATTTATCAAAATAGTTAATTTGAAAAAAATCACGCTTTTATGTAAAAATAAAACAGCTTTAAGATCTTTCACAAATCAGCTTGCCCTCCAAAAGTAAGGTAAAAC
Source organism: Piliocolobus tephrosceles (assembly GCF_002776525.5). Classification (NCBI taxonomy): domain Eukaryota; kingdom Metazoa; phylum Chordata; class Mammalia; order Primates; family Cercopithecidae; genus Piliocolobus; species Piliocolobus tephrosceles. The sequence continues at coordinate 175,414,349 of NC_045437.1, forward strand.
AAATACCTCAACACATTGCCTGTTTTTCTGTCCCTGGGGCTGACTGACTCAATGTCCTAGAACCATAAACACATTTTTACTATACTTGACTGACCTAAATAATTATTCTTTCATAAAAATATGTGAAACAATCAATTCTGGCAAATAACATGTTATAAACCACTCTGCTTTAATATTATATCCCATTGGAGTTTTGCAAGGTTTCCTCAGGTCATGAAAATAAATAAGGAAGATTTGAAGACAAATTCTATCAAAAATGCCCTCTGAGTGTCTTAAAATACAAGTTGATATTTGCTACTAGAGGGTGGAGGTCAATTTCAAATGTCCTCATTGTAAGGAAAGCGGGGAAAGTGTGTGGTGTTTGAGCCCAGTGATTAAGCCTGGGCCTGCACAACCCAAGCCTCCTTTATAGTGATTTGCTTGTTCAGCTCATTCTTCTACTTTTAGGGTCAGAAAGAAGGAAGTACCTCATAAAACTGGTCATCAACAATGAGTCATCCCTTGGTTTAAATCTCCCGATCGCAACAGTGCCAGTGTGACTGCAGGTACTTCAGAGATAGGAAAGGCAGCTCTGCCAATTAAAAGTGCTGATAGCTTAGAAAAATTAGGTGAAATTCTGAAGTCCATGAGCTGTGTGCTAAAAGATCACAACTTCCAGCTATACTTTCCTGTACCTGGAAGAAAGCAGCTGTCGTATTTCTTAAGAAATTTTTTTTTTGCAATCCACTTATGAAATTTCTTGGGGGGAAGTGAAGATCCCTAAGAAAGGACATTGGTGGGGAATTTAACCTTATGACTGAAAAGACCCATCATCCCCTCCAGCTGCTCTGCACAAAAGAGAAACTATTGTAAGAATTTAAAGATACCTTCTTCTCACCCGGGCTTTATTTGATGAGATTCAGTGAACACACCAGAAAGAACCAAAAAGCAAGCAAATCGAAAGTTAAGGCCGGGCACGGTGGCTCAAGCCTGTAATCCCAGCACTTTGGGAGGCCGAGACGGGCGGATCACGAGGTCAGGAGATCGAGACCATCCTGGCTAACACTGTGAAACCCCGTCTCTACTAAAAAAATACAAAAAAACTAGCCGGGCGAGGTGGCGGGCGCCTGTAGTCCCAGCTACTCCGGAGGCTGAGGCAGGAGAATGGTGTGAACCCGGGAGGCGGAGCTTGCAGTGAGCTGAGATCCGGCCACTGCACTCCAGCCCGGGTGACAGAGTGAGACTCCGTCTCAAAAAAAAAAAAAAAAAAGAAAGAAAGAAAGTTAAAACCTCTTCAAAATTATTTGATACTAAACACCCAATGTCAAATTGTACAAGACATTTTAAAAAATCCTTGAGTGTTTTGCACACTCTCAAACATTCAACACCTAGGAATGGCTTCAGATCAGTTTCGCATGATTTCTATGTGCACTGGAAGGGGAAAACAAATCCTCAAATGGAAAGAGAGAAAGTTACAGGAAAGGAGTATAATCGGACCTTAGGTTTTGCATTCTTTCATACCAATCATTTCTTTTTTATGAGCTGTAGCTAATTTGTGCTGTTTCGGAACACCCTCTTACCGACTTCACAGGGTAGTGTTACTGCTCTTCAGGATGCAAACTGTTTAACTGACAACTGATGGAGTCACCATGTGATGTTAAACTAAGATTTCTTCGGCACAGGGCAAATTTAATGTGGAAGGATTATTATCAAATCTTAAGGAGAAGGCCAGGCTGTGTAAAGACTTCTGTCCTGAACTGACTTGTTTTTTTGCTCCTTGAATAAAATTTTAAAATTTAATTAGCACAGTGATTTTCAAATTGCTATGAACTGCAAAAGCTTTACGCGGTGCTTTTGTTTGCATAGAACTACTAGTGGGATGGAAGAAACCTAAATCACTCATGTCTGAAATGTTCTTAATTTTGTTGAGGGAGTCATGCTAGATGTTGTCAAAGTCTAGTGGTTTATAAATCACTATTAGAGAACCATTTATATATTTATTGAATAACAACCTGCATCCCTAGGAATGAACAGATATTACTAGATATTTAAAGATAATTAAGCCAAAAAAGCCAGTCATCCATACTCTAGTCAAAAGGCTACCAAAAGTCACCATAATTTTACAGAAATAGAGAAGCAAAAAGAACAAACGAGAAATCATCCCATTGTTTATCATGACCTTTACAATAATAAACAGTCAGGTCCTCAGTACTTCCTCAAATAGCAGAAAGGTAGAAGAATAAAGAGAAAATAAGTAATTACAACCATAATGGTTTTCTCTCGAAGAGTACTGAGTGATTTTCTTCTATTAGGCAATCCCATGACTTATTTTATAAAAATATTAATAGGGCCGGGCGCGGTGGCTCAAGCCTGTAATCCCAGCACTTTGGGAGGCCGAGGCGGGTGGATCACGAGGTCAGGAGATCGAGACCATCCTGGCTAACACGGTGAAACCCCGTCTCTACTAAAAAAATACAAAAAACTAGCCGGGCGAGGTGGCGGGCGCCTATAGTCCCAGCTACTGGGGAGGCTGAGGCAGGAGAATGGAGTAAACCCGGGGGGCGGAGCTTGCAGTGAGCTGAGATCTGGCCACTGCACTCCAGCTTGGGTGACAGAACGAGACTCTGTCTCAAAAAAAAAAAAAAAAAATTAATAATAAGAGATCTTGGTCTCTTAAGCTTTAATTCCCACATTGGTCTTGGATTTCTACATTCTCCATAGGAGTGTCTAGGTCACTTCCATCCGTATGCTCTTGATCCCTAAGGAGCTGATGTGAGATGTAATCAGCTGCCAGAAGTGAATCCCTGGAAGACTGCCCTGTAGCCTAACTCCATGGGAATCTGCTTGGTCTCGAAGAAGAGGGAAGCCAGCTCTCCAAAGCATCCCAAATAGGTTACTCAAATATTAGTGAATTTCTCTGTATGCAAGTAAATCAATTTTGATCAAGTCAGTTAGGAAATACGTCTGATCCTTACGAAGGAGAGGAAATGGAGCTCCTCGGCCTCAGAATAATAGAAGGACTCTTTTTACCATGAGCTTACAGGGCTGGAACAAAGTCACCATCAATTCCATTACGTATAACATTGTTGTATCCACATATATTTAATGGTACTATAACCTCTCTCTTTTTTTTTTGACAGAGTTTTGCTCTTGTTGCCAAGGCTGGAGTGCAATGGTGCAATCTCAGCTCACCACAACCTCTGCCTCCTGGGTTCAAGCGATTCTCCTGCCTCAGCCTCCCGAGTAGCTCGGATTACAGGCATGTGCCACCACACCCGGCCAATTTTTTAGTAGAGATGGGGTTTCTCCATGTTGGTCAGGCTGGTCTCGAACTCCCAACCTCAGGTGATTCACCTGCCTCAGCCTCCCAAAGTGTTGGGATTACAGACATGAGCCACGGTGCCAGGCCATAACCTCTCTTTTTTAAGCAAAGTAAGATCAATAGTGAAACCTAAGCAAGGGACAGTTCAAGAAGGTAAATAAAAGATTTGTACTATCAGATGAGACTCTGAAGGAACAATTTTTGAGACACGAGGAACAAGAAAATATCAAGGAACGATAAACATTTTGTAAAACCCAGGCAAGGTTAACCTCAAATTTGGCTCTGATTCCATGGCAAATAAGCCTGTACACATGACCCTTGAGTCACACCTGATTCGAGAATAAAAGAGGGTACCATCTCGACAAAAAGTAACACTAAGGAAGTTGTTTCTAAGAAGCACTAGGGGAAAGACTCTACAATTACCAGTTTTTATAAATAGCATCATTTATATCCCTTGTGGGATTGTTATGGGCCTTCTAAAAATACGTCTATGCAAATTACATTTCCCAAAGCATTATACCACATAATAAAATGCTATTATTTGAGGAAAAAAGGGGAAGTGATCCAATAGTAAACAGATAATGCAGCATACCAAGTATTATATATTTTTAAAAGTTTACTATAAATAAAACTATCATTTTTCTTTTAAAAGCAAATAATGTTAAAACATGCCCCCAAATTATATTTTCTACAATTGGGACTTGAAATGGCCATCTTGTTACTACTGGGACATTAAAATTGACCCTAGATTTTTATTTTCAAAGTTAGCTGCCTTATCCCAGTTGACCACTACTGAGGCGTAGAAGGATGCTGCCTCCCCGTCTACGCCAAGGGCACTCTTTCCTTCCCATTTAGCTGTGATGCCTCCCCGTCTACACCAAGGGCACTCTTTCCTTCCCATTTAGCTGTGACTCTTGGAGCAGTCTTCCCGGGCGTCTACAAGGGTGTGCACCCTCCACTGGCCACCACTCAGAGGCCCTCAAATGGCAAGCCTCTGCACTCTCCTGCCAGCCTGTGAGTGAATACAGTTAGAGGTGTTGAACAGGGTGCCTGATTTCAGAAATTCTGAGATTTTGGAACTTGCAGCACTCGTGCACATCCTCTTGTAGACAGAAACCTCACAAGGATCAAGATGACACTCTTTGCTGTAAGCAAACATTACAAAGTAGGTAAAGAATGCAGACAAGCGTAGGTCACTGAAAACTGTGCACCAACAATTTGAAACTACCTCTGGCTTAAATATTTAGAGGTTCATACCATGTTATAATCACAGCTTGCTAGCCTCCGACTTCCTATACCTAAAACAAATGGAGCAAAAAAGCGGTCCTGGCTAGTCATGTGTGGAGGGGCAAAAAAGATGCCTGAGCCGGTTAGGCACGCCAGCCAGAAGAATGATGGCATGTCAGCAGCAGACCTTTCCCGAGCGTTCTACAAGACCTGGCCTCCTGTCCCCGCCTCATGCCAGGCCGCTTTCCCCTTTTGCTCTGTGTAGTCCTGGCCCAGTGACCTGGCTCCAACGTACTGAGCTCCTTCTTGCCTCATTGCCTTCAAATAAACCATTTCCTCTTCCTGGAATGCTCTTCCCACCTCCCTTCCCGGGTATGCACCCTTCTCACTTCAGCGTCAAAGTCAATTTTCTAGTGATGACGTCTCTGAGTAGATCCCATCCCTCTCCCCCAGGCACAAAACAGCTCAGAAGATTTACTAGTTCACAAATGTAATGAACCATTATTTTTAAAATGTAAGTCTTCCCTCGTAAGCTCCACGAAGGCACGGCAGTAAGTTTCTATCTTCAGGCACTCAACAAACATTTGTTAAAAGAAAAATAAATATTATAATTAATATATCTTTAACCCTTCAACACATTTCAAGATAGTTATTATGGGTCATATTCTACAATTTACTCAAATTTGCACAGCTAGTAGGAGACGGGAGGACACAGACTTAAAGGACTTCTGACTCTGAAGCCAAAGCTCCAACATCAAATTAGTTCATCAAATTAGCGCATGCCCCCCCCCCCCAAGGGGCAAACAAACAGCTCTACTTCTTCAACAGAATTTCATGATGAGAAGAATTAAGATGAAAACTATTGACATTCTCTCTCAACACAAAATTGATTTATTTATACTGATTTCCTGCTGATGGGAAAAAAAGTAGCTCACAATTACTTATACACGTGGACTGAGTGGTTTAAGTGCCTTCTTGAGCATAAATGAAAGAGATGTGAAGTATAAAGACACTTACCATAATTCCAGTAAGTAAGCAGACTCCTTTTCCACAGTATGTGTTAGGTACCATGTCACCATAACCAATGGAGAGAAAAGTTATTGATATCAACCACATCGCTCCAAGGAAGTTGCTAGTAACATCCTGTTGATCATGGTACCTGAAAAACAGCAAACAAAGCCAGTCCTTTATAATGAATCTCCCATACGATAGTTAAGAGTGGTTTGGTTCAATTCAATGAATTTACTGTATCTTCTATAACATGCTATATTTAGAAGTTTTCAAGGCTTGTGAATATAAATAAAATTGAGGTTCCATCTAAGCAATCCACGACATCAGAAGCTGCCTCAACTTTATAAATCATCTGAAAGAGACTGGAAAATATGAAACAGATTTCCTCACTGGTGTAAGATGATACAGGCACATTTATCTTGCAGACTCCTCCGGCCTCTGCCCATGTCTCGTCACTCCTTACTCAGCTGATGTGCCAGACTTAGGAGACAATATGCAGCTGCCCAATCTCGCTCCACTTCTTTGTAAGCAAAATGAATCATGCTGCTCCCTTTGCTTGGACTGTCCTTTGCTACCTTGATCTCCTGAAGATGGGCTAACTCCTCCTCATCTTTCAAAGTAAGTTCAAGTGGAAGCCTTTTGTCTTCTCCTCCCCTCAGTGCCTCCCCTGTGCTCCCTGAGTATCGTGCACATCCCTGGATCACGGGACCATATTATAATAGGTCAATCTACCTGGATGTCCTTCATCCTTGAACACAGAAACTGTACTTCTGATCACAGAGTTCCTGCCCATAACCAGAGCTTAATAGAAGTTGTCTTACCGGCTACACACAAAGAAGTTATAGTGGAAAAGAGGGAGAGGGATACAAAGTATCCTAATCATTCTTTCAGGTGTCAAATTTTACTGGTAAGGAAGAAAGCTTTTATATCAGAAACAGGTATCCTATCACATTTTGGCTAAATTAACGGTACTAAACAGTAACCCTCTGTGCCCATGATCTGGATACTGGTTTCATACAACAGCATGTATGCATACGACAGCAAGGCCATGAGAGTTGTCACCCTAGAAGAATTCGCTCTGGATGCACATTTTGTGTGGTCAAGGGGCAGAGAGGCCCTGCTCTGATTTCTATGACAGTCAGGCCCCAGACTCTGGTCACTAGAGGACTTCCTTGCTTTTCAACCACCACTGGAAAAGACCACCACTCCTTCCCATCTCTCAGATAACACTGGGAGGGCTTTCCTTTCCTCATTTCTTGTTCTGCTAAATATACTGGTAATTGTGCTGTACTCATCATCTCCTGTTTCACTCACTCAATCCTGCCTTTCAACTCAGTTCTCCATCTGTGTCTGTGCTGCCAGGGCTGTGGTGGTACGGAGGCTGCTCCTAGCCTGAGCCCCAGGATTACCAGCCCCAGGATTAACCCTATATGCAACCTACACTGGGCCATGGCATTCTCTATGCTTTTTTCTTTTCTGTCTTTTTTTTTTCTTTCCTGTCCCTCATCCCATGCCAAGCTTCCTGCTTCAAAAATTGAAAAATGCAGATTTATCTTATAGGGTATAAGCTTTTCTCCACAATATCAGTAGATCTTACACTTTATCTTTAGACATACAAGAGACCTATTCTTATCACATCTGTCCCTTTGCCTTCTTCCAAAGAAGAGAGAAGCTGAGAAATTCTGTTTCCTGCTACTGTGGACTAAGGAAAGAGGCTCTGGGCTAGAGTGGGTGGAACCCCAGAGAAAGGGCAATCACTGATCTCCTGGAATCAAAAGGAAGGGCATGTGAACAGGCAGCCAGCCTGGTTAGGAGCGTCCTGCAAGTTTCTGGTGGCAGAGGTGCAGAAATCACCACTGTTTCTCACCCCCAAACAGCCTCCATGACCTAGCTGTAGAGTCCCCTCTCCCCAGAAGGTCTTGGTGTAGAAACTGTCATTGTCAAAAGGAAAGTAAAATGTATTCCTAGCATTCCAGGAAGACGGCTGAGTGCATTTCCCCTGAGAATCTTTGTTATCTTTGATGCATACCTAGGAAGATGCTATGTGATCAGCGCTATGCTCAGCCACAAGATGAGCTGAGCGGGATTCTATAGACTGCTCTGGGAGCCTGCGATGCATATGTAACAGAGCTTCAATGGGAGGACGGGGTTTGCCTTTCAAAATAAAACTCTAGAAATCAGCTCTGGATTATAACCTATTAATAATATTGGGGCTCTCTAGTAAGTATTCCTCACCAAGCAATTTCCTAAAACAGGAAATATATTACCCTGTCATAAGTATGGGCTGTAAAGAGAGTGGAGGCAAAATAGTTCACTTCCTATTCAATTTTTAATTGTGAGATAAAGCTTCTTCTTAGCATGATTCATACACAGATGTGATACACTTAAGAGTTAATGGCTCTGGTTCCCTGATGCATATGTATGTACATACCATACTTACTGAGTGTTCACTATGTGCTCAGAGCTTAACTTGCATTTTCTCATTTGACATATGTTTTAATGCATGGACAATCTTTGGCGAAACAGTTATATTCCTGGCCTTCTCTGTATCAGCAAAGTGTCCTTAGATACTTAGTTTCTAGACACTTAGAAAATGTGCCTGGGTCCTCAAGTTATTTTTTCACTGCTACCGTGAGTGACCAGAACACTGTTATTCATATCTAGCTAGGCTGGCCAGGCACGGTGGCTCATGCCTGGAATCACACCACTTTGGGAGGCCAAGGTGGGTGGACCTCCTGAGGTCAGGAGTTCAGGACCAGCTTGGCAACATAGTTAAACCCCATCTCTAATAAGAATACAAAAATTAGCCAGGTGTGGTAGTGTGCGCCTGTAGTCCCAGCTACTTGGGAGGCTGAGGCAGGGGAATCACTTGAACCTGGGAGGCAGAGGTTACAGTGAGCCAAGATTGCACTGCCACTGCACTCTAGCCTGGGTGACAGAGCGAGACTCCTTGTCAGAAAACAAAAACAAACAAAAACCCACCTAGGCATGTGGTTTTCATAGAACAGCTAACTATGACGAGAAGTAAGAGATTTCATATGACAAACAAAGCTTTCTAGGGGGTACCTTCATGGCCATTGCTGCAGGGAAATTTCAACTTTGGCATGGGTGTGAAAGTCTAATTTCTTCCTCCTGCAGCACTTTTTATTAAAAATGTTTTTCAGAGTTGGGGGCAATAAATGACTAAAAACTACAATGAAAAGCATCCACTGGAATATTTAGGCAAGTTAACTCTTTAGACACCTTTAATAAATGCTCAAATCTTAGATATACAAATTTCTTCCATCCTTATTGGCCAAATACTCTCAAGAAATATATCATTAAATCACTCAGTGAATATTTACTATATGCTGTGTGCATTACACTGCATCAGAGACTGTCGTCCTGCACTGAAGGGCTTTACATAGAAACAAGCATCTTTCTAGGAGTTGGCATTTTAGGGTTTGGGATTCAATGATAAGTTATACTTTTTGCTTACAAAATAATAAACCTGCCCTAAAAAATAGCTCAGAATAGAAAAATAACATCTCATACTAATGTTTATGTTACACTCAGACATACATGATTGTGAATATTCAAGATGAGGTACTCAGGAACCAAATTAGATACTATAAGAATAATCTCCTATTTTGTTTTTCAGCAACTCAGAAACAAATATTAGACTTTTCACAGGATGATATTATAATTTAGAACATTCCCAGGTTTTTAATCTATGACATTCCCAGGATTTTAATCATTCACATTGTGAATGATTAATATATATAATGTTTAAAAATATTCAAAACATTTTTTACAGAAGTTCACTTCACACACTTAGACAATTCCAAACTTCTTCTCTACAAGGAGAACTATTCTGAGAAAGGCATGAAGAAATGACTTGTACAAATTTCAAGTTTTGATCAACATGAATGCTGATTTAATAAAAACACATTCAATACGATTAAAATTAGTGCAAGGAATGCCCGATAATCCCAAGCTTTTAAAATGAGGACTTTGGAGTTTTGGCATGAACTGCATGCTTCAGAGACAAAGATTGTAAGATCAGCTTTAATGTTTTAAAAGAAGCAAAATGTTCCTTTTCTTAGTTTCTATTCCAATTCATTTCTTCGTTCATTGCTGACTGAGGGTCTCACACTCTGTCTTAGATTACAAATATGACAGCTTCCTATAACGTTTGTGAGAGTTCACAGGAGTTATCTTTCCCAAGGAATCTGTGCCTTCTTCCCCAGGAGAGCGGCGGCCTCTGGCCTGCACTCCTGCCTGGCCTCAGCACCCACACACTCATGGCCAGCAGTTATGCTGTTCTCCTTTACAGCTCTCTTTCTCTGCAGGTGTGTTTCCTTCTGCTGGGAAACACGTTCCCCCTTCTCTCTAACCCTCGTTTGTACTTTGAGGATCTGTTTGTGGGTCCCCTTCTCCAGACTCCCTGTAGCTTTTGGTCAGCATGATACTCCAAGCCTGGTTCCCTCAATGTATCCCAGGAACATCTTATAGATATCTCTAGCACCATCTGATAAACGTTACTTTGGGTCATAAGACAGGTAATGTGGAATTTGCTCATCTAACATGCCCTTAGAATAGAAATTATGAAGAATTTGAAGACAGACAAAGACTATGCCTTATTCATTGTGGTATAGTCACAGATGCTTATAAAAATATAGCAGGGAATTAATATTTGAAGTAATTAGTATGACAAAGGGAAACATGTCCTCAACTTGACTTGCCCTAGGCCACATGCTAGATTTTTAGGATCATATACATAGACATTCAAAAAGTCGATAAAAATAATTCTTGCTCATCAGTGAACATAAAATGGATTTGTCATGTTACGTTCCAAGATCTGTGTGCAACTTATAAGGTATTTTTATACCTGTAAAAATAATTCAGTCATGGAGGTTAACAGCTAACAAACTGTGTTCATTAATCCTTTTCTATTAAACTTACCAGTAATACTAAAAATGGCAAAAATATCTCATCTCAAATGTCAGCTCTGGTCTCAAATGTCAACCTTAGTGAGAAGTATTATGGAGATGTAAACGCAAGTGATCAATCCACCATCAGTTCTCTTTCTGGAATCCACCTCTCTCCTGAAATACCATTAAAGTGACAGCAATGCATTTTTTTTTAAAGGTGTAAACCAACAAGAACAAAGGGAAATGAAAGGAGACATCAGAGAAGAAGAAACACATTCTTATGTGAATTAGTGTGTATTTTACTTTCAGCCAAGATGGAGCAACAGAGAACTAGATTTATACTCTCTCCTGAAACAACTAAAAAACCAGATAAATATTTGGTACAACGGTTGTCAAGACATTGGTTATCTAGCAACAAAGGACAGTGATTCTTGAGATGGAAAACAACTAAACTGAAAAACACAACTGCACCCACTAAATGACTAAAGAGAATCTCCCAGGTGCAGCTCAGGCAAGGAAACCTGGCACTGCCTGGAGCTCTCCCTCTGTTGAAGGACAGAGCTGGAAATCCAGGGAGGTCAAGAATTCAAAAGGGCAAAAATCAAGAAGGAGAGACCTGTACAGAGACACATGCAGAGAACTTCAAAGGGTTCTGCTTGGTTATTCAGCTGAAAACTCATCTATGTGAAGTGATGCAGTCTCGCTTCAAGATAGACTGCGGTAAAAGATACACTATCAGGTGAAGAAAGATTGTGCTAACATAGGTATAGTATGCCTAAGTGTGTAAGTGCAGTCATACCTGGGGGGATGTTGCAGGTTCAGATGCAGACCACTGCAATCATGCAACTATTTCAATAAAGCAAGTCACACAAATTTGTTTCCCAGTTTCTAAAAATGTTATGTCTATACTGGTCTATACTGTAGTTCTGTTGAGTGTGTTATAGCATGATGTTTTAAAAAACAATGTATATACCTTAATTGAAGAGTACTGTATTGCTCACAAATCCTAAGGATTGAAGTCTTCAGTGAGTCATAATCTTTGTGCTGGGGGAGGGTCTTGCCTCAACGTTGATGGCTGCTGACTGATCAGGGTGGTGCTTGCTGAAGGTTGAGATGGCTGTGGCAATTTCTTAAAATAACACAGCAATGAACTCTGCCACATCGATGGACTCTTTCTTTCAGGAAAGATTTATCTATAGCATATGATGCTATCAAATAGCATTTTACCCACAGTAGAACTTCCTTCAAAACTGGACTCAATCCTCCCAAACCCTGACACAGCTTTATCAACTAAGTCCATGTTATTTTCTAAAGCCTTTGTTGTCATTTCAACAATGTTCACAGCATCTTCTCCAGTAGTAGATTCCATTTCAAGAAACAGTTTATTCGCTGATCCATAAGAAGCAAAGCAAACTCCCCATACATTCAAGTTTGATCATGAGATTGCAGCAATTCAATCACTTCTTCAGGCTCTACTTCTATTAATATTTCTAGTTCTCTTGCTATTTCCATTATATCTGCAGTTATTTCCTCTGTTGAAATGTGACTCCTTTCAAGTTATCCATGAGGTTTAGAATCAACTTCTTCCAAACCCCTGTTAATGTTGTTATTTTGACCTCCTTCCCTGAATCACAGATGTTCTTAATGGCATGTAGAATAAGTGAATCCTTTCCAGAAGGTTTTCAATTTACTTTGCCTAGCTCCATTAGCTATAGCCTTACAAAATGTATTTTTGAAATATGACTTGAAAGTCATAATTACTCTTTGATCTGTGCGCTGCAGAATAATGTTGTGTTAGCAGGCATGAAAACAGCACTAATCTTGTACATCTCCATCAGAGTTCTTGGGTGACCAGGTGCATTGTCAGTGTGATCAGTAATAATTTGAGAGAAGTCTTTTTTTTTTTTTTTTTTTGAGCAACAGGTCTCAAAAGTGGCTTAAAATATTCAGTAAATGATGTGCTGTCATCCAGGCTTTGTTGTTCCATTTACAGGGCACAGGCAAAGTAGATTTAGTATAATTCTTAAGGGCCCTAGGATTTTCAGCATGGTAAATAAGCAGTGGTTTCAACTTAAGAGTCACGAGTAGCATTAGTACCTAACAAGACAGTTCATGTGTCCTTTGAAGCCAGGCATTAACTTCTCCACTCTAGCTATGGAATTCCTAGATGACATATTTTTCCAATAGAAGCCTGTTTCATCTACACTGAAAATCTATTATTTATTGTAGCCACCTTCAACAATGATCTTAGCTAGATCTTCTGGACACCTTGCTGACACCACATCAGCACTTCCTGTTTCACCTTGCTTTTATGTTATAAAGATAGTTTCTTTCCTTAAACCTAATGAACCAACCTCTGCTAGCTTCAAGCTTTTCTTCTGCAGCTTCTTCACCTCTCTCAGCCTTCAAAGAATTGAAGAGAGTTAGGACCTTGTCTGGATTAGGCTTTGATTTGAGGAAATGTTGCAGCTGGTTTGATCTTCTATCCAGACTACTCAAACTTTCTCCATAACCGCATTAAAGCTGTTTTGTTTGCTATTATTCATGTGTTCACTGGAGTAGCACTTTTATTTTCCTTTGCATTCACAACCTGGATAAATGTTTGGTGTAAGAAGCCTAGCGTTCAGCTTATCCCAGCTTTTGAAATGCCTTCCTCATTAAGCTTAATTATGTCTAGCTTTTGATTGAAAGTGAGAGAGATGCAATCCTTCCTGTCATGTGAACACCTGGACACCATTGTAGGTCTAGTTGACCTCATTTCAGTATCATTGTGTTTCAGGGAATAGGAAAGCCAGAGAAAGATGAGAGAGATGGGGGAACAGCTAGTTGGTGAAGTAGTCAACACACACAACATTTATCAATTAGGTTTGTCTTCTCTTATGGGCTTTGTTCATGGAACCCCAAGATAATTACAATTGTAATATCAAAGACCCCGATCATAAATCACCATAAGAGGTATAATAATAATGAAAAAGTTTGAAAAACTACGAGAATTACCAAAATGTGACACAAAGACACCAAGTGAGCAGGTGCTATGGAAAAAATGATGCCGATCGACTTGCTCGATGCAGCATTGACACTGTCCTTCAGTTTGTAAAAAATGCAGTATCTGTGAAGCACAATAAAGTGAAGCACAATAAAATGAGGTAAGACTGTGTGCTATAAACCCCAAAGGAACCACTGAAATAACACACTGAAAAAGAATAGCTGAAAACTCAATAAAGGATAGAAAATTAAATATTAAAAAAACCCAAGAGAGCCAGAAATAAAGGGGGAAAAAAGGACAGAGATGGAGAAAATAGGAAACAAATAGCAAGAGGTGAGATTTACGTAAGCCCATCTGTAACCACGTTAAATATAAATGGTCTGTGTACCCCCAGTTCGAAGGCACAGATTGTCACAGAACCCATGGAAGTGTCACACCTTGGAGAAACCAAGTATCACAAAATGCGTGGATAAAGTCCGAAGCTAAAAAGAGGGGAACTGATTAAACCTAAGTATAGAGAATGATGAACACTCATGTGCCTGCCCTGCCTGGTACCAACAGACACCTCACAGGAGATAGGTTCATTCTCTGGGGACAGACTGGATACTCAGAGACTCAGGGCCTAGCCAGGGGCAGAAGAAGTGTTTGGGGCCTTGAGTTCAAGTTTCTAAGCTGAACAGTAGCATTTCCAGTCTCTCTCCTTCACTTCCCATAGCTGACCCTAATATTAGGATGTGATACTACAGAGAAAGAATATACTTCCCTGGAGAAACAGGACTTCTCAGAAAAGACATTAATGTGTTAATATCAAGAATCCCTTAATGAAAAACATAGCTATCACCCCACAGTGCTTGTCATCAAACAGCCCTGACCGAGCTTCCAACTGGCTTCCAACTGCCACTCTTAACACAAAAGAATGGCAAATGATCAGCACACACTTGAATCTGATTTCTATAGAAAAGATACAAAAAGGAGGGAGGAAGAAAGAAAAACAGGAAGGGAAGGGAGGAAACAACAAACCTGAGATGATGCAGAGTGATGAGGGGCAGGATTCCTGAACTATGTAAATTATACTACAAAAAAGCTAAACAGAAACCTTACTATGCAGCCATAAAAAAGAATGAGTTCATGTCCTTTGCAGCGACATGGATGAAGCTGGAAACCATCGTTCTCAGCAAACTAACACAGGAACAGAAAACCAAACACCACATGTTCTCACTCATAGGTGGGAGCTGAGCAATGAGAACACATGGACATGGGTTGGGGGCTGGTGAGAAAGGAGGGGGCGGGCATTAGGACAAATACCTAATGCATGTGGGGCTTAAAACCTAGATGATGGGTTGATGGGTGCAGCAAACCACCATGACACATGGATACCTACGTAACAAACCTGCACGTTCAGCATCTGTATCACAGGAACTGAAAGTTAAAAAAAAAAAAATTGCATTGATAGGAAAAGGAAAAGTGGAATACAACTATACAACTCCAAGTTATAATGAAAAAGTAACCATAATACAGTTAGATGTAAGCTGACAGAAATTTCCCAGAAAGTAGAACAAAAAGACAAAAAGAGAAGGAAAGAGGAGAACAAAAAGGATACATTCTTAGAGAATTAAAATAGAGGTTCCAACAACTATCTTTCCAGAAGGATAATACGGAAAGTGGAAGAAAAGAAATAAAAATGTTCTTCTATTTCTTTGACAGGAAAACTGGAAGGCACGCATCTATCTCTAAAGGGAAGATTCTACTGAGAATATGTATATGAAATAAGAAATGACCTAAGTCAAAGCAGATCACTGTAAATTTTAAAATACCAGGAATAAAGAGAAGATCTTAAAAAGTTTCTAAGAGGAGAAAAATTGACTGAGCTAAACATTCAAATGCTTGCCTTTAACATTATTTGTTTCAAGTAGTGTGTATGTGTGTTGGGAGGAAAAGAGATAGGCAATGCATCTCTCCTTGTTTTGTAGAGGGGAGTGATGAAAAATCTGGGAGTAGGAACTGAGCAGGCATAGATCAGGCCTTCTCTGTCTTTGGCTTGCCTGCAAAGCAGGTGTATGGGGTTTTCCATGTGGTAAGCTCACCAGGGACACAGAGTGACTCCCTCAGTGTGAGGGTATGCCTGCGACTTTTTTCAAATTCAGTGGTAAGTCAGCAGAACATTCGAAAGCCCATGCTGCTGTAGGGCAAGTGGTGGTGTCCAGATCTGTTTAATTTCAGTAACAAAGCTGATATTTCCATGTCCACCGGCTGCAGGCTCAGAGAAGTGAAAGGAGTATGATAAACGGTCTCCTTCCAAATTGCAACGATGTGCATGTAGTTTTGATTTAAAGTAAGGGCAAATAAAATAAGCGCTTCAATTAATTAGAACATATAAGCATAAAAAGGAATTCAAAGAAGGCACATATCTAAGTTCAAAAGGAAAAGAGCTGAGTGCCAATGGCTCAGAAAGAAGAGCTAACATGTATCTCTCACTTGTTGCTGATATTCATGCATAGCTATTCACTGTAGCTGCATATTGAAGTCACCTGGGAAGGGTTAAAAGGAATCCTGTGCAAAACCCCATCCATAAACAATGAAGCCGAGGTCACCGGGGGTGAAGCCATGGCACAGGGATTTTTTAAAAGCTCCCCAGATGATTTTAATGTGCTATCTAGTCTGAGAACCATCAATTAGCTTTATTTCAGGAGGAGTTTCTCATTCAATAACATAGTGAACATCATCTACACGTAAAGAAACTTTTGGAGGTACTGAGAATATGTAGATGAGTAAAAATAGTAAGTGTTCATGAGAAGCTTAAAATTTAGTAAGGGAGAAAACTGGTTGCAAGGAATAAGGTAATAGGCAAGCTGTAATAAATGCGAACACCAGATGTAAAGACCCATCAAGAAAAAATATATGTAACAGATTGAAAATGATGACATGAGTGTCTAATAATGTTCCAACACTGACACCTAAAATTACAGTTCTAAATTCAAATAAAATGTAAAATCCAGTAAGTCCAAACACTTTAATAAAAACCTCCCTAAGTGAGGGTGCTCTGAAGTATAAATGCTGTGGTTTTATGTATGACGCTAGTCTCTCTGGAACTAATTTATAGAACATATGAGAATGTAAACTGCCCCCAATCTATCTGACATTCTCATAGTCCTCTCCTTGCACTCCTATGCTTTCCCTATAACTGAGTTATGAAAACTTAAACATGGGTTTAGGATCTTGAGGATTTCAATATAGACTTCCTTTAATATAAGTAAGTAAACAGAAGCAGCAGCTGCAACAAGCAGTATAATGCTGCTACATCTAAAGCCCAGCTTTAATTTAGGCAGGATTCCACTTCTTTTTTTTTTTTTTTTGAGACAGAGTCTTGCTCTGTCGCCCGGACTGCAGTGCAGTGGCCGGATGGATCTCGGCTCACTCCAAGCTCCACCACCCGGGTTCACGCCATTCTCCTGCCTCAGCCTTCCAAGTAGCTGAGACTACAGGCGCCCGCCACCTCGCGCGGCTATTTTTTTGTATTTTTTAGTAGAGACGGGGTTTCACTGTGTTAGCCAGGATGGTCTCAATCTCCTGACCTCATGATCCGCCTGCCTCGGCCTCCCAAAGTGCTGGGATTACAGGCTTGAGCCACCGCACCTGGCCTTGAATTTATTATAAATTATGTAATTCTTCATTGACTCTAAAATGCCAAAGTGAGTATTTTTACCTTGATTTTATTTTGCTCCTTTAACTTTGCACTTCTGGAATGTTTTCCTCTCTTCTTTTCATTGAGAAAAATGTAAAAACTAACCACTTTTCTCTCTCACTGTGTGTGTGTGCGTGCACGTATGTTTGGAGGGGCATGGTTCTGTAAAAGGTCCGGTTTCTTTTCATGCATTAACCTTGGCTAATGAGCATTTCATTTACACTTGGGATATAGACAACTTACTTTTTTGTCTCCAGACCATCAGTGGCTATGTTCTAAGAGCATAAGCTTACTTTAAAATAAAGTTCAAAGTCCCAGTGGAAAAGAAGGGAATAATAGAACATATACAAATTTTCAAACTTGAAGAATTACATTTATCATGTTTCCCTGATATGTTCCCTAAGATGACAAAGAGGTTTTGTCTTCTAACTCTATTATTCACTATACATTTACATTTCATATTGGAATAAATGACTTCAGCAATGACTTATCTGTCAATAAAAGTCTCAAATCTCACACCTATCTTTCTCTACTATGTTAAAAACCTGTAAGAACACAGATGGTATCAATAATTTCCCCCAATTTATATATTATTAGAAAATTACATTTGAAAATTAAATGTTGATTACTACTGAGCAAAAATATATCCTTATTTAAAATGAATTTAGGTCTAAGCTAAGAAAATTATAAACAGTTTTTTGATATATACAATATCCAGTAGGTCAATCTGAAGTCAAGTGGGATACACAACAGTATTTTGTTAAATGCGTAACAGATACACAGCGTCCCTAACCCAAGGCAGCAACAAGAAAAAAAATTCTCCACTAATTTCCATAATTCCCCTGGGGGTGCTATTACTCCTGTTCTGAACCACTGGCCTAGAGCTTCGGGGCAGCTGGGACTCTAGTAATGGCCATCAGAAAATCTGGAGCTGGCTTCATATCAACACATCTGGAAAACATTCACTACTAGAAAATCTTGGAATCTGGCAAAAAAGTCTGAAGAGAATTATATTCTCAAGCCCCTGATACTTTCTGGGAAATCAAAAAATATCAAAATCCAGAACAATGTTTTAACCAGGACTAGCATTTCTGACCAAGTTTCTCCTTCCTCCTGTTTCTTTTCTAACTTCCAGACCAGTGGGTATGTAAATCTTGCGGGGCGATCTCTATTCATTCAGCTCCTGCTGCGTGCCAGGCATCCTGTGCACACTGTGAGCTCCTCCAAGAGGAAACTGGAACCTCAGCAGACAGATGGAGCCATGCTCGACCAGGCCCAGAGACTCCCTTACCAAAAAACCACTTTTTCAAAAACACTTAATCTAATCTATGTCTGATGCGTGCCAGGCTCTGCTGACAGCAGAGAGAGCATGTGGACACTGGCCTGGCGGATTCTATTTTTAGAAGCCCCCACCATGATTTTCCATGATGGGTAGCAGCCAGCTGATGCACAGCACCTCAGAGTCAAAGAGCAGCATGGCGGGCAGTCACTAGGTGGCAGTGCCACACCAGTTTATCCCCACGGCTGCTCTGTAGAGTTCAGCCAGATCGGTGCCAGAGAAGGGCTGTGAGGGGATGTTGTGGGAATACCCTTCAGGGAAAGCCCCCATCCTGGGCACCTGGAGATGGTGTTCAACATGGGAAACAGAAGTCATGGCTGAAGCAAACAAGTCTCAGGCCATTCCTATGCCCAGCAGCCCTGGGGTGTTACCAAGAATTTTTAGGGTTAAGGGCTCTCCTAAGGTAAGAGTGTGTGTGTGTGTGTGTGTGTGTGTGTGTCTGGATGCTTAGTCTATTCTAAATCCAATCTAAGGTAGCAGATCTGAGGAGGCAGCATCTGTACATTTCACCCCTCAGATTCTCAAGATCAAAGACCAGATCTTATCTCCTAAATCTGTAAGGAAAAAAAAATCCCTGTGGATATTTTTAACTAGGCAATGTTGGAAATGAACTTGCATTTGAAGATATAAAAGTCAGGGTCTTGTTCACTTGCTCTGAGATAGAGGCAAGCAGGGACTGAGCTGGGTTCGGAGGCGCTGCCCCACCTCTTGTTCTGTGTGACCCACAGCAGTGCACCCTAACGTCTGAGCCTCACTTTTCTCTAAGAGAAGAACAGACCGTCTACCTCACCAGGTGGCTGTGAGCCCAGAAATAACAAAGCACTATCCAAATCCTCCTCAGTGTACAGACTGTGTGCTCCACATTCAGCAAGTTCTCTATTTACGAAAAAGTAGATACAAAGAAAAGTTATTACTTTTGGAAGCGGGCCTTCTTGCACAGAGGCGAGCTGACATACCTGAGGGCTGCTCAGAGCATGTGCAGCTTTGGTTTTCCTCCCTTCTACCCTACACTATGTTTTGCTGCCACTGCCAATGAGCACAATGACTAGTATCACAAAGAGCGAAAAGAGGACTGCAGAAGGAGACGAGGGAGAGGAAGAGGAGTCCAAAGGTCCCTTGGAAAGGCAGAAGCAACATGGGGTGAGGGTACAGCAGGCCACAAAATGAAGGCAGGAAGAAAGTGGGAAGTTCAGCGACAAGAAGTCCAAATGCAAAAATAAAGCTCATGATCGTTCTGTGCCATTTTATTCTTGGGCCCCCTCAGCTGCCTCTCCTCCTACCAACGCTAGCACTTCAATCCCCAGGGTGGCAGGCCGAGGGAGGACGTACATCTCTGTGTC
Organism: Piliocolobus tephrosceles; assembly: GCF_002776525.5. Lineage (NCBI taxonomy): Eukaryota > Metazoa > Chordata > Mammalia > Primates > Cercopithecidae > Piliocolobus > Piliocolobus tephrosceles. The sequence continues at coordinate 175,434,148 of NC_045437.1, forward strand.
TAGTATCAGTCACGTATTCCTGAGAATTTTTTGACAGGGCTTCTGTTTAGTGCTCTCAGTCAACTGAGAAAAAAATATGCACCACTGATCCAAATCAGCCGGCTTAAGGTGGCCCATCTGCAGTAGGCAGTGACCACAAATTGATCAGAAATGTTTAATATTCAAAATACAGCAAATGAAAACTCCTACATAGAACAAACAATGACAAGAAGTCTAAGCCTCCAGCACTTCATAGTTTCAAGCTATGCTTCTGGGGAAGCAGAACATTCCTGAATGTCATTGCATTATTCCTCGGAGAGAGATAAAAAGCAGGGAGTCAGAAAACTGAGCCACCAAACCCAGCAAACAGAGAGTGTTCTCAGATGAAGAGGATTCCAGAGAGGCTGAGGGGAATGAGCACAGATTTTCTGGGAAGGTCATTTTCAAGGTTTACCAGTTAAATTTTCCCACTTCAATTCTAAAAATTAGTCTCAGAATGCCTCCTAATTGCACCTTGCTTGATTCAGCATGGGCAGCTAAAATATAGACTTCAATGCCAAAATTTCAGGAACTGAGTTAAAACACAGGTCTAGGTTCATGCAGGAGGAGCACAGCGTAGTGAACAAAGCCGTCTCAAACTCAAACCATCACCACTAAGACCCACCAGTCCCCTACTACATAAACACTTCAGAACACTCTTGTAGAGAACACCCTTGTAGAGTATGCAACTGACATAATATGTTGTGTTAAAGCCAGAAAAATATTTTTATACAGGCAGAAAATAAAAGAAAAAATGAAGGGAAGAAAAGAAGAGCTGGGTAACAAGAAAGGAAGAGATGGGGAGCTGAAAGTGAGAAAGTGAATGAAAGAGTGAAAATAACTGCAAATAAAGTTTTGTAAACATATAAATGGTTGGGGAAAAATCACTACATAAATCATGAAAACCCCAAAACTTTCAATGCTAGCCAGCCTACTAATTACTTTAAAAGTCAGCCTTGTTTTCCAGCACTATCCACAAATAGATCATGTAGCTTTCACCAGTTCCTGTAACGTTTCCAACTAATCCAGAAAAAAAAAGGTGAAAATAAAAAGGCAATTCAAAATTCTTTCATTATTCTTAAATATTAATATTCTTGGAATTTAAAGTGATAAAAATGCTTCCTGGTTGAAGGTTTTCACCTGTAGAAGCAAAGAGGAAAAAGTGTGCCTTCATAAAGTGTGCTACATACTCGGCTCATCAAAATACACTTTTGTAAAATGACTAGCAATGACAAATACAGCAGACATTTTCCCAAACAGAATCACAATTTTGGCTCACCAAATTGGTGTGATGAACTTTTTTTCCCCATAGGTAATGCAGGAATCAACAGAATGGAATACTGCAAAGGGAAGCTTGCAGAGAGGATAGCCTCTGCACTTTGACTGTTTTGCAGTTAACCAAAGGCCATCAAGGATCAGAATTAAATCAAACAAACCCATGAGCTTGAGCTCAGTTGTGCAATGTGTGTCAGTCATTTCTCTTCAAAACAAGAACAGGGCATCTTCTTAAATTCGACTTTCGTTAAACTATACTTCCCAAACATGAACCTATCAAACCCAGAGACACTTCCTTCTATTAGAATAACAAAATTAGACTGATAGTCAAACTCTTAGCCAAATACATAGCTGGATCTAAAAGCATTCAGTTCTCAGTGCAGTGAACTTAAATGATAAAGGGCTACTAGACAGGTAAAAGCCAAAAGGATCAAAACCAGCTTTCTCCTCCATTCTACCAATCAGGCTAAGAATTACTATGTGCCCAGCTTGGTAAACACAGGGGTGCTCTAGAGGATATAAGTAAGTATTTGTATGTGTTCTACATAGGCTTTGAGGAAGCTTATAGGAAATATCTGACCTGGAAGCATATTAGAATAGGAAATAGCAGATGCACTGCAGCAATGTTCAAAATAACTTTCTGCAAAAATAATGAAATTATTCAATACCTGTGCTGTGCAACACAGTGGCCACTAGCCACATGTTGTCTATTGAGCACCTGAAGATGAATGGTGTCAAATGAGGAACTAAATTTTTATGTCATTTTAATAAATTTAAATTTTTATTGATTGATTGATTGAGAGACAGTCTTGCTCTGTCACCCAGTCTGGAGCGCAGTGGTGTGATCTCGGCTCACTTCAACTTCTACCTCCCAGGTTCAAGCGATTCTCCCACTTCAGCCTCCCAAGTAGATTACAGGCAATTAAAATTAAATTTAAAGGCCAGGTGTGGTAACTCACACCTATACTCTCAGAAATTTGGGAGGCTGAGGAAGGCGGATCACTTGAGGTCAGGAGTTCGAGACCAGCCTAGCCAACATGGCAAAACCCTGTCTCTACCAAAAAAAATTACAAAAATTAATCAGGTGCAGAGTTGCATGCCTGTAATTCCAGCTACTTGGGAGGCTGAGGCAGGAGAATAGCTTGAACCTGGGAGACGGAGGTTGCAGTGAGCTCAGATCGTGCCACTGCACTCCAGCCTGGGTGACAAGGCGAGACTCTGTCTCAAAAAGTAAAATATAAATTAAATTTAAATAGCCATATGATGTTATTGGCTGCCATGTTGGACAGCAAGGACCAGAGAGCCAAGTTGTGAGATCCACAGAACACATACGTAAATGCTTTGATAACATGGCTGTTTCAATTTAGCCGTTAAGATTCACCCCGAACTTCCTCTTTGCCAAAGTAAAATAGGACACAGAAGATATAATACTTGCCCCAACTTCCAAGACTTTATATATACATATTTGACACAATGTTCTATGCTTTTCTGTCATTCGGTTATTTTGTTGTGATGCTTCTTAAGAAATGAATTTAGACTCATTTTTATATATTAGTTTATTCAGACATGTAGTACTCCCCTAGTTCATAGGAAGACTGTACACAACTACTGGGGCCAGGGGAGGAGACCAGGAACCTCTATCCAATAATTCTGACATCCACAAGAAGTGAAGAATTATCCTAGTCTTCACAGGCTTGCAAAGCACCCCTGTTCTTTTTATTAAGCCCATTGTTGGTCACTTCCCGTGATCCTGCCCATACTGTGGGAAACAGCTGGTGCCCAAGTTGGAATCCACAAAAAGGTTATTGCAGGTTAGATGCTTTTGGGATTCATTGCTTTCCAAATCAAACAACTAGAATAAAAGAGTGTGTCTCTCATTACCCAGTATTGAGATTCTGCTCACCTGGCAGGTACTGAAGAAATAACAGAAGTAAGTCTTAATTTACACATTTACAAGATAATTTTATACATTGTTTAGTGATATGTATATTGATAGCAAACTACAGGGAAAAAGTCATGGAATCGGTAATAGAGATGATCTTTTTATTACTTTGTGTCTTTTGATGCATGGCAAACATTTTAAAACAGATGCTTCCAATGGTGTGACTATTTGTATAGCTACTTAGCTTACATAGAAATTGTTTTAAAACACAGTGTGAAGAGTAGTGCAGCCAACTAAGGCTTTCTTTTGCTCTGTGCAATTTAATTAACGTGTTTGTTTGGTATTTTACTTATAAGTAGCATTTCTGTAGTGTCTCACAGATACAAAGGCAGCTGAACACTTTATTAAAATGTTGACATCTACAATTGAAAAGGGGTCTCATAATAACTGTCACCCAATTTTTTCTTAGTAAATGGAGATAAGGTATGTTGTAGGGCATTTTTGCTTTTATCATATTAAAGATTTATCTGATCCAATTTACATACACATTATCATAAAAGGTGCTTATCCTGAAACCACTTGGGCACAGCTGAAGAAGGCCTGCTGCTCTTCCTAGAAATCCCCCTAATAGTTCCTGAAATAGTTTTTCTCTTTGCTCCCCACATTGCATATATACATATACATGTATAGACACACACATATACATGCAAGCACATACATTATGTTACTACTGTATTCAGAATTGTGACTTCCCATCATGGACAAACCATGAGCCATCTAAACTTTGTGTTCTAAATAAACAACTTGCTGGTTTAGAAAAATAATACAATGAAGACCCACACTGTAGACTTGATGCAATGTGGGGTGCAAGGAGAAAAACTTTTTCAGAGGGTATTTAGGTGAGGGGAGGTTCTAGGAAGAGCAGCAGGCTTTCTTCAGCTGTGTCCAATCCCCAGACTCATTTGGTGAGACAAGAAGGTGTTTTTGTGAAGCTTCAGGTTAGCACAGTACCCAGACACCCAAATGGTGCTCTCTCATCAGTGCCATTTATATAGCACACAGCTGTCCTTGCTCCGTATTTCTTTCATCTGTGAAGATGGTATCTTCAAATACCAAGGTGCCTGAAATCAAATCAGACAAGTTGGAGTCACCTTTACCTATGTCTCGTCCCTCAAATCAAGGAACCCTGATGTTCTGGGGCATCCACTTTAAAACATTCTCAAATTGAGCATTTTTTTTTCCTTTGGCCTGGCCTCTGCTTGCCACTCCAATCTTAAGTTTTGCTTGTCCTGAACTTGCACCCTAAGCTCCAGCTGAAGTAATTTCAATTCATGGGGCATATATTGCTCTTACCCCTCCAGGATTCCCATATGCTGTCTTTTTTTTTTTTCTTATATCTTAATCCCCACTTTGGCCTGTATTTTGGTCCTTCACATTCCGAAGTCAGTCATTTCTTCATATTCTAACCCCTCCTCCTCCTAAGAAGGGGTTAATATCCCTTGCTGTATGGTCCATGGCACCGGGAATTACTATTACTTGTCCTGAGGAGTGATGTCTGTGTCTTGCTCAAGGCAATATGCCCAGTGCTGGTTAGAACCATGGCTGTTACATGGTAGATACTCAAAAAAGAGAGTCTTAGTGAATGAGTAAGTGGGAGAATTCCCATTTCCACTGCCTTAGCCTAGTGATGAGAAGACAAAGGCTTAGTCCATTGTAACAGGCACCTTAACCAGTCTACCTCTTTCCTCGACTCCAGCCTCTCTCTCTATCATCCTTCTCATTGTTATGTGAGTTATCTTTCTAAAACAAGATGGTTCCCCACTGCTTAGAATGAAAAGTCCAATTGCTTCAGCATACACACCAAGTCATTAATAACTGAGTCGCAACTCACATTTCCTGACATTTCTTCTTATCACCAGCCACATGCCAAATTCTGCTGCCTTTGTCGCTTGGCTTCTAAATGTCTACCTCACTTCTCCATTTTCAACAACCATCCCGTCTAAAAAGTAATATTCTACTTCTCTTAGACTCAAGTCTATATGTACATTACAACACTTGTGTTAAATTGTAATTTTTATGTTTTGTTTTTTGTTTGTTTTTGAGACAGAGTCTCATTCTGTTGCCCAGGGTGGAGTGCAGTGGCATGATCTCGGCTCACTGCAACCTCTGCCTCCCAGGCTCAAGTGATTCACCTGCCTCAGCCTCCTGGCTAGCTGGGATTACAGGCATGTGTCACCATGCCTGGCTAATTTTTGTATTTTTAGTAGAGAGGGGGTTTCACCATGTTGGACAGGCTAGTCTCAAACTCCCAACCTCAAGTGATCCGCCTGCCTCAGTCTCCCAAAGTGCTGGGGTTACAGGTGTGAGCCACTGCGCCTGGCCTGAACTATAATTGTATTTTGCTATTTGTCTGTCTTTTCCAGTGGTCACTGAGCATCCAAAGGTGGGCTATGTCTGAAATCCCATTTACTAGCTCAATATTTGGCTCCCAGTAGGAGCCCAATAAATGTTTTTTATAATCAATTACAAGAAGCCAAAATTCTATAAGCCTAATCACTAAAGAAACTTCAAATGTGGAAGATAATTGCTTTAACTAGGAACATAAAAGCAGAATAACTCAAAATTAATACAGCTGTTTTTATCTTGGAGCCAACAGAATATGTTACATAGAATATTTATGCTCATGCTTATTTATAGGTTTATATAGTTTTGTATTGTCATCTGTTGCAATTTGAAGATTGCTCATGTAAGTCTCAACTTGAACAAATTAACAAAATTTAACAAATTCAGAGAAAACCTGGATTTTACATTAATTTTGATTCATTAATTCTAAACCTATTAAATTAGCTTAAAATTATTAACCTCTCTCCCCAAGATAAAAGAACAAGCTCCTCAATAGGTAGGATACTCTGTGTTTTAAGCATTTGCTAATTTGTGATCCTTGTGTTTTTGCTTTTATTTTTTTTAACTCTTCAGTTGCAATTTTGACTCTAGAAGAAAGATATTCCTTATATCCCCATGTGGCAGCACTTAATGATTCTAAAGTTCTTTCCCCATGTGAACAATGAAGACTATATGACAAAATGCTGGAAACTGCCTCCCAGACATACATCCTGAAGCAAAAAACAAATTTTTAAACTGCTGTTACTGTACTGAACAACCCAAGTTATTACCATGCATGTGTAATCACAGATAAAGAGGAACATGCCTCAATTCCAAAGGTTCTAATGATTACAATACCCACAAGACAAAAGGTAACACGGAACTCTGCATAAATAAGTTGATAAGGCTGGGAGGTAATATATTTGCCTGATTTTAATGGAAATCAACAGAATAACTCATTAAATGAAATAAAATGTACCCACAATAGAAAAATAGCACATATTGGGGAAAAAAACAACAATAAAAAACTCAGTATCACTCTATCACTTTCAGTTTAGAGAAAGAAAACTGCAAAGTACTTAAACCTTCATTTCTTCTCCCTGAGTCCTTTCTCTGCATATTCATTGTCTATTTATCTACATTTATGAATGACAAGTGGATCTCAGAAGCCATCCAGTTCAACTTTCTCATGTAATAGCCTAAGATACTGAGGCCCAGAAATGTGAGGCTTGTCCAAGATCACAAGGCTAATTATGAGCAGAGAAGAGTGACAACCCAGATCTCTTCGAAACACACGTTCAGGCTTCTTTTTAGTAAATCTGAGGTTCATGCACTGGAATATAGATTTCAATACTTGCCACCCATGGATCTATTTCATGTGCCTTCACAGATTATTTCTACTATAAAAATTTTAAGAGCTTCTAAAATCAGTACCCTTCATTAAACTGCTTTTCTGAGAGCCTCTGAGGGCAGAAAAATAATTTTAGTAAAATCCACTTATTCACAGGAAATTAAATATTTCATGCAATGGATAACTTGAGAATCTTGTGTTCTTGTTCCCTTTTAACTCTTCAATCTGATTTAGACTCCGGAAGCAAGACGTTCCTTATATAATCCCAATGAAGCAATGCCTAATGATTCTAAAGTTCTTTCTACATAAGAACAATGAACATTATGTGACCAAATGCTGAAAATAACCTACAAGTCTTCCACTGAAGCAGAAAAATTTAAATCAACTGTTAGTACTGTATTAATGAAACCCATGTTCTTAAGCCTTTTTTTTTTTTTTTTTTTTTTTTTTTTTTTTTTTT